>NC_061115.1:162397126-162467480 GCF_002878395.1 Capsicum annuum | reverse complement strand
CTTGAATGATGAATTTTAGATCGATACTTGTTTTTGAGATGTTAATCGTGCCTTTGAATGATGGTTCTTGGAGTTCTTTAATTAGGAACTTTGAATCTTGAATAAATTTGCAGAATTAATAGTGAACTTTAGAGGTTGTTGAAGTTGGATGTAGAAGCTTAGGGTTTTCTTTTTGAGGGAGTTTGATGAAATATAACATATAATACTTCTAATAGGCTTTAATAAAGGGTTTGGACGGATTTTGGGTGAGGGGGAATGACCAAAACACCCCTAAAAATTAAAAATATTCTTGAATCTGTCCTTTGGTGGACTATTTTGGTAGGCTGAAGTAGATTGACCATAACTTTTTTCTTTGATAGACAAATTGGATGAAACCAATTTCATTGGAAAAAGGACTCGCAGAGCTTTTCGTTGATATATAGTAGACCATCCAGATCATTATGTACAAGGAGTTATGATCATTTAAATTTGGAGAAAAAAATACGCCAGGCCTCAGCACTTTTTCCTGCACGTTTTACTGTTCACTACTGTTCACGGTTCGATCGGAATGTTCATAACTCATCGCTCGGGTGTCCGTTTTGGATGATCCACATATTTGGAAAGCTTATTCGATACTCTACACAATAGTGGGTCGCAATCTAAGACATTTTGTACGGAAAATTTATAATTCATTCTAGAAGATAGAACCCAACACGTTTACGCACAAAATTTTAATGAAAAATTTTCTGGGGTATTACATCATCCCCCCCTGGAAACATTCGTCCTCAAATGATGCCAGACATGCCAAGAATAGATAGGGAATCGAGCATATAGCTGAAACCATTTGTTAGACTCATCACCACATCGTTTCTCACTCTGAATGCAACATAAAATGCATAAATTCAAGAAACTACAGCTGAACACATAATAAATGACAGCTGAACTGCTGCAACTTTTATCAAAAGTGCATGATTTAGGAAAGAACAGTAAAATCGGCTTGATCAGAGTTCACAAAAAATAGGTGCGGGTACTTGGATCGCATATCCACCTCAGCATCCCATGTTGCACCCTCAACAGATTGGTTTTGCCACAACCCCTTGACCAAGGGATCTTCTTTGTTCCTTAGTCTTCGGACACTGAAATCAAGAATCTCAACAGGAATCTTATCAAAAGAAAGGATTTTTTGAATGTCAGCACTCACAGAGGAATCCACTACCACAACATCGCTAATATGCTTTCTAAGCATGGAGACATGGAATATTAGATGAACAGAGGACAACTCAGAAGGAAACTTGACTTCATAAGCTACCTTACCAACACGGCTAAGAATTTTGTAAGGACCAACATAATGGGGACTAAGCTTCCCCTTCTTTTCGAATCTCTTCACCCCCCTCATGGGTGAAATTTTCAGATACACTAGGTCACCAACTTCAAACTCAAGGTCTCTCCTTCTAACATCCGCATATGACTTCTGAAGACTTTGCGTAGTTTTCAACCTTTCCTTAATCAACTTAACTTTTTCCATAGCCTCAAATACCGAATCAGGACCACTCACAGCCGCTTCACTCACCTCAAACCAACCTCTGGGTGATCTACACGTTCTCCCATATAAGGCTTCAAACGGAGCCATGCCAATACTAGAGTGGAAACTGTTATTGTAAGCAAACTCTATAAATGGTAAGTAATCATCCCAACTTCCCTTATAGTCAATTGCACAAGCTCTCAACATATCCTCTAAGGTCTAGATGGTCCGCTCAGCCTGACCATCGGTCTACAGATGAAAAGTAGAACTCAAAAGTACTGGGGTAGCAAGAACCTTCTGAAAAGCTTTCCAAAATTGTGAAGTGAACTTATTACCCTATCTGAAATGATAGATCAGGGAACTCCATGCAGTCTGACTAGCTCTCGAATATACAATCTAGCATAATCCTCAGCAGTATATGAAGTATGAACAGGTAAGAAATGAGAAGACTTAGTCAACCTATCAACCATAACCCAAATGGAATCATGATGGCGTTGGGAAGGAGGTAAACCAATCACGAAGTCCATATTTATCTCTTCCCACTTCCAGTTGGGAATACTAAACTCTTGCATTATACAACCTGGTATTTGGTGTTCAACCTTAACCTATTGGCATATTGCACACTTAGCTACAAATGCTGCTATATCTTTCTTCATGCCACTCCACCAATAGATTTCCCGCAAGTCTTGGTATATCTTGCTGGCACCAGGATGAATAGAATATTGTGCCCCATGTGCCTCAGCCATAATCCTCTATCTCAAATCATAAACATTCAGGACACACAATATACCCTACAATCTCAACAAACCATATCCCCCTTGGGAGAAAACCTCTACTTTTCAGTCCTTGACTGATTCCTTCAATCTGACCAAACTAGCATCTAAGTATTGCTTTTCCTTAACTTCTGAAACCAAGGAGGATTCGGAACTACTTTGAACCCCTATACTACGTTCAGTAGAGTCAAACAACGTAACCTCCAATCTAGCCAAACGATGTACATCACGAGCCAAATCTTTCTTACCTTCTACCACATGCGAAACACTACCCATGGACATTCTACTTAGGGCATCCGCCACAATATTGGCCCTGCCCGAATGGTACAGCACACTCATATCATAGTCCTTTAACAATTCTAACCATCGTCTCTGCCTAAGATTCAATTCTCTCTAGTTAAACACATAATGCAGACTCTTATGATCAGTAAAAACATCAACATGGACACTATACAAATAGTTTCTCAAGATTTTCAAAGCAAACACAACAGCAGCCAACTCAAGGTCATGGGTGGGGTAATTTTTCTCATGGGGTTTCAACTGTCTAGAAGCATAAGTTATCACCTTACCCTTCTACATCAATACACAACCCAACCTAACTCTCGAAGCATCACAGTAAACCACAAAACCATCAACACCATCAGGCAAAGTCAAAACAGAGGCTGAAGTGAGTCGAGTCTTTAACTCCTAAAAACTCTTCTCACAAGATTCGGACCATAAGAACTTCACTTTCTTTTGGGTCAACCGAGTCATAGGAGACTATCGAGGAGAAACCCTCAACAAAACAGAGGTAATAGCCAACTAAACCCAAGAAACTTCCGATATCAGTCGGAGAAATGGGTCTAGGCTAATTTCTAATAGCTTTGGTCTTTTGGGGATCATCTCTAATACCCTTCAAAGAAATGGTATGACCCAGAAAAGCAACTGACCTTAGCCAAAACTCACACTTACTAAACTTGGCGAACAACTTGTGATCTATAAGGGTTTGCAAGATAGTTAGAGATGATCAGAATGTTTATCCTGACTACGGAAGTACACCAGTATATCATCGAGGAACACTATGACAAACATATCCAGATATGATCTAAACACTCGATTCATGAGGTCCATGAAAGCTGTTGGGAATTAGTTAACCCGAAAGACATAACAAGAAACTCAAAATGGCCATAACAAGTTTGGAAAGTTGTTTTCGGGATGTCACACTCCCTAACTTTGAGTTGATAATAGCTGGAACGAAGGTATATCTTTGAGAAATAACTTGCACCTTGCGATTGGTGAAACAAATCATGTATTCACGGAAGGGGGTACTTATTTTTTATGGTGACTTTATTCAGTTGGTGGTAATCAATGCGCATACGCAAAGAGCCATCTTTCTTTCTCACAAACAACACAAGAGCACCCCAAGGAGAAACACTGGGTCTTATGAAACCCTTATCTAGTAGATCTTTGAGTTGATCTTTCAACTCCTTAAGTTCTGTAGGGGCCATACGGTAAGGAGGAATAGAAATGGGATGAGTATCGGGAAGAAGATCAATCCCGAAATTTATCTCTCTATTAGGAGGTATCCCTGGGAGATCATCCGGAAAGACATTAGAAAACTCATTGACGACGTTAACAGACTGGAGAGTTGGAGTCTCAGACTTAGTGTCTTTGACTCAAACCAAATGGTAATTACGCCCCTTGGAAATAAGTTTTCTAGCTTTGAGGTAAGAGATAATATGTCTCTTGGGTGATACAGAATTCCCAGACCACTCAAACATGGATGCATTCGGAAACTGAAACTTGACCACTCGAGTCCGACAATCAATAGAGGCATAAGAAGAATACAACCAGTCCATACCTAGAATCACATCAAAATCTACCATATCTAACTCAATCAGATCAGCCAAGAAGACTCTATAAAAATGGTAATAGGACACTTTTTATACACTTTCTGGTAAACAATCGAATCACCCACTTGGGTAGAAACTAGGATTGGCTCAGGAATAATCTCAGGACTCATTTCAAAATTCATAGCAATCAAAGTTGTAACATATGAGAAACTGGATCCAGGATCCAACAAAGCATACACATCAAACTGAAATATACGAAGCATACAAGTAACAACATCGGGAGAGTCCTCCTATTCCTGGTGGGATGGTAAAGCATGAATCTATTCTGGCGCTGCCCGCTAGCATTGCTCGAAGAGGTTCCCTTAGCTGGGGCTGGGCGAGTCGCTGGAACTGGAGCACTAACAGTCTAAGTCTAGGTTTGAGAGAGATAGTCACGACACCCTTGTCTATCCTATGGATAATCTCTAACTATGTGACCCTTGTCACCACACCGAAAACAGTCCCTCTTCTCACCCCAAGACTCACACGAATGAGCCCTACCACACTTAGGACACAGGGGATGATTTGGCTTACTGTCAGCATGTACTGGGACCTGGATACATATGTCCTACTACCTTGCTCCTGCCTACCTCTAGGCATGAGATCACTAGCAGATGACGGTGCTGGCATAGACGAATGATCCTAATACTGAGGGTGACTCCCTCCCTATGATCTAGTCTGACCCTGTCCGTGCTGCTCGGAACTAGCTCTCTTATTCCCTCTCATTCTATCTCTCTCCTTAATCTTGTCTGCCTCAATCTATTGGGCATGAGTCATTAGCTTAGAAAGATTCATCTTACTATTCAGCATAGCAGACCTACACTTCTTAACCACATAACTAGACACTCTAGTCACAAACTTACTCATACAAGCCCAATTATCAGCCACTAAGTTAGGAGCATACTTGGCCAACTGATTGAACTTTAGAAAGTACTCCCTAACAGTCATAGAGCCCTGTCGCACATTCATAAACTCTTCCACCTTCGCCTCCCTCTTCTCCAAAGGGAAAAACTTATCCAGGAATACATCCTGGAACTCTTGCCAAGTTGTAGGGACAGCTCCCTCACCTCTACCTTTCCTCCAACCAACAACCTAGTCATAAGAAATGTCTTTCAACCTATACGCAACCAACTCCTCAATATGTTCCTCAGATACATGCATCACCTGAGTAATCTTCCGCACCTCCTCTAAAAATAATCGTGGATCCTCATCAGACTTGGACCCATAGAATTTTGACGGATTCATCCGCATGAAGTAACGGATCCTGGCAGCAGCTGAATCACCTCCCTGCTGCTATGGAGCTAGGGCTGAGTTAGCCCGAACATTTGCAAAAATAGCTTAGGCTAGCGCTTGAAAGGCTGCCCAAAATTTAGCATGAGACACGTTTTCATTCAATGGGTCAGCGGGTTGAGGTTGCCAACCATCATTATTTCTTCTTGCTCGACGTGGAGGCATATTCTGAAAGAGGAGAGCATGAATCAATAGCAGAGAGAGACACTTTAAGCATGATAGACTTCTAAAAGATAGAATCACACTTTTTTCTAAAACGTCTTGTAGCCTCTTGCTCATAGATGTGGCGTGCTACACACTGATGATCAAGACTCTGCTTAACGCGACTTGTCAGACTCCCTAGGATACCTTAAAACCTTAGGCTTTGATAACAAGTTTATAACGCCCTGAAAAATAGGTCCCGAAGCATCACACAGTTCTTGAGGCTACGAGTAGCCCCAAGATAACCCTTTGAGCCATTTTTATTCAGTTCAACAAAAATCAATGAGGTTTCCATAAATAACTCGCAAATATCAACAGAGTAATCATCATCCAAGAATAAAATTATTTCAGAAAGATAACAAAATACAACTTATTAGTCAACTCCCAACATCTATACTAGTCTGACAAGCCTCTAAGAAAAATCAATAAAACCAGCAAGCCAATGAGACATGCCCCAACTGACTCATACTCTGTTATCAAATGCAAACAATTCCGTGAAACCAACATCAGACATCACGTCCTCAAAATATGAGGACTCACCACAATAGAAGATATAGAACAGCATGCCCGAAGAATCATTGTCGAACTTGGAACTGAGCACCTGAGCCTACATTCTGAGAAAATGCAGCCCACATCCAAAGATGTAGGTCACTATCATGGAAAGGAACCGAGTATATAGGGGTGTATGCAGTTGTATAAATATCATCATCATAAATATTTATTAGAAATATGCAGGATGTATAAAAGACTCACATAGCCTGAAGAAAATCATCATAATCATGAGAGGATGAAATAAGTACAATAACAGATGTGAGTCATCATATAATTTGTCAATCATTTTTAGTTCATCAAGAATATCAATTCTCATAATATAAATATCATTTAAATCTTTCGAAAGAATAACTTTCACAATTCCACTTTCAAATCACTTCACCATTCACCATAGACACAAGGAAACACACAAACACTGGGAGATCCTATAACCAACATAAACAATGTGAGCGACATGGAGTCCAACGTACAACCCACATTGGGAGAGTCATCCTATCCTTGCCATCAGAGTCGGATTATCGATATCAAATTAACAAAAACTAGTAAGCACTACATAAATCAGCCTCAGGCTCACTCCTACGGGGGCACGTTGTTCTAGAAAGTAAGGTCACTTTATACCTCCCACTCGGTGCTAAAGATTTCTCTCGGACTTACCTCAGATCATTTCAAAGACAATCCACAACAAAACAATTTTAGTAAAATATAAATATACATCGGGAGACATCATGCTTTCCATCTATCAAAATCAACCACGTTGTGGATTTCTTTCACACTCGAGTTCAAAACAACTACATTAAGATCAAAAGGTCAAATCATTCAGAATATCTCAAATATTCAACATCAACGTGCTTATAACACACACTTTCTCAAAAAAAAAACACAATTTCCAATGGTGATTCACCACCCAAATATCAAAATCATGATAAATATTGTTCAAGATTCATGCTTTATATCACCACACATGTAAATTCATCTTTCAAAATCATAAACATAAAGATTTCATAATAATCATCATAAGATATGGGTTCATGATTCAAATTGATAAAAATCAAACAAAAACTATGCCTTTGTAAAGAAAATTACTTTTGGGCACAATAACGAAAGAGAGTTCTTGTTGAAAAACCCCACATACCTTGAATGATCAACTTTAGATCGATACTTATTTTTGAGATATTAATCGTTCCTTCTAATGATGGTTGTTGGAGTTCTTAAACTAGGAACTTGGAATCATGAATTAATTTGCAGAATTAATGGTGAAATTTGGAGGTTCTTGAAGTTGCATGTAGGAGCTTAGGATTTTATTTTTGAGGGAGTTTAATGAAATATACCATATAATGCTTCTAATAGGCTTTAATATAGGGTTTGGACGGATTTTGGGTGAGGGGGAATGACCCAAACGCCCTTACAAATCAAAAAAAAATTTGAATTTGTCCTTTGGTGGACGGTTTTGATAGGCTCAAGTAGATCGACCATAGCTTTTTGCTTCGATAGACAAATTTGATGAAACTAATTTCATTGGAAAGAGGACTCGCAGAGCTTTCTGTTGATATATATACTAGATAACCTAGATCATTATGGACAAGGAGTTATGATTGGTTAAAGTTGGAGCAAAAATATGCCAGGCCTCAGTACTTTTTCCTACATGTTTTACTGTTCACTACTATTCACAGTTCGATCGGAATATTCATAACTCGCCGCTCAGGTGTCCATTTTTGATGATCCACATATCGTTGGAAAGCTTATTCGATACTCTATGCAATGGTGGATAATAATCTAAGACATTTTGCTCAGAAAATTTGTAATTCATTCTAGAAGATAGAACCCAACACTTTTATGCACAAAATTTCAATAAAAAATTTCCCGAGGTGTTACATATAAGCAGAACAAGGGGAAACATACATGTACAATATCATTTTATGAAAGTAAAAGAAAGTAAGATAATTACATTAATGGCAAGTCAATATGGCAATACAATATAATAACAACACAATAAAGTAAGTTTAATGTATATGATGATAATGATGATGATGATGATGATGCACGAGGCTATCTCACAACCTCTGTGATCATCGGACAATTCCTGTATACACCTGCGGAGGTAAGCCTCCAAACGTAGGACCCATGGGAGGATTCTCAACTCATATACAATCCACATATCTCATATTACCTTTCTGGCACATCCTTGAGAAAGGTCTTTATAAGGTTTTTCGGTATCTCCTTCCCAGCACATCTCTCGGAGAGGGTTTTTAAAAAGTGTTTCGAGTGTTACTCAGATGTTCCACGATGGTACTAATATTTCATTAATGAGTATGGTATGAGGATGTATTGCTTATAATAATCACAATGAGTATTTCTATAGCCAACCACGTGATATATTTCCACAACCAACCACAATGATATATTTCCACAACTATGTGAGCCAATATCCACTCATTATTTCCCATTCATCCATGATTTTCACGTCTCATATGCCTATAAAGTTTGAATATAATCATAATAATCCAACGATACCACATTAAGCATTTTAACAACAGAATACAATTATTCTTATTTATTGAAGGTGGTCAATAGCACATAGGACCCCACACTTTTACACAATCCCATAATGTCTCAATTCGACAATTACATCACGTATAGGTCTCTACATAGGAACAACACTAGATATCTTTTTTTCGTAATGATTTGTTCCCACCCTTAACATGAATTTTGTACCATAATTTAATGCCCAACCTAGTCTGAATGACTTAAGCCATAACGTACCCCCGAATGTCAAAATATATTTGCTATACTTCAAACTCACGACCTTAATTTCTATGAAAGATCTTGAACTTCACTAAAAACATCAAATATAGAATCTACCTGTCATAACAAAACTAATGACACTTGACTACCTTAATTTTAGGGCCAAAATAGAACCTTGAAACAAGTTTTCAAAAAAGAAGGGCAAAATCCTAACTTTACTTCAAAATATATTTCCCATATTTTTAGAAATCTACAACTGAAAAATCAAATCAAATTGAGTTAAAAACGAGGTTCAAATTAAAGAAAAAATATTTTTATGCTTTACTGGGTAAAATCTTTAAAATTTGGGTTAAAATTGAGAATCAGAGTTGTTTAGAAAGTTAAATTGATGAAAAAATAATAATTATAAGATAAAATATTATTCAATTAAAATGGAGTGAAATTGGGGTATAAATCAATCCCTATGATTTTGGGTGATTTGAGAAACTAATAAAGATATTACTAAGAAAATGATAAATTCTTCCTTTAAATCCGTAATAGGATCAAAAAATAGATGTTAATCGAGCTCCCACAAGATTCAATTTTAAGCTCCCACGCAATTTTAGGGTTTAACTCGCAAGAGGCAAGATGAAAAAATGAGCAAAATGGGCCCAAAAACTACTTTACTAGAACAGAAATATCTTCATCTGCTGAAGAGAAAAGCTATTTTTTTAAATTCCAATCTGGACTTCAACAGGGTACCCAAAATTTGTTCGAAGTCCAATATATGCAAACAAACTATATAAACATATTAAATTTGATTCTCCAAACTCAGTGGAAGTATCAGATATTTGAAAAATATTATTTTCAATTAACCCCTGAAACCTGAAATCAGAAATTTTCAAATCGAGCGTCGAAATGATATTTAAAAGCCATAAAATCACACCAAACATGTTCCCACCCTTAAATTGACATTCTGGATCTGGTAGAGAATTTGGATTTTCCATCCGAGATCATTTCAACAAAGTATGGGTCCAACACCTATATTTCCAATTTTTGAACTTTTCAACCAGTAGGTCAAAATAAGCTCAGATGGACTTAGACCCGAACCAAAGGTCTACCTAGCCTAATATCGATATTCTTGAACTATTGGAAAAGTCAATTCATCGATCTATTTCACAGATCAAAATATATCCACATACGTCCCAAATAAGGCTATCAAAGCCATTAAAAACCATAATCTCACATAAATGGTACAAAAATGCATCGGAAATCATGTCAATCACCCCACACCCCCGAAATACCATAATGCAACTATGGGGAGGGGTAAAATAGTTGAATGATAAAAACTTACATATTTCACATATTGCATCATAAGCAGCTCATTACAGGCTAATGCACACAAATTCGAACTGTGACACACTGATACCATCATAATTATATGAAAAGTCATCCAAGCCAAAGGCAAACTAATGCATGAGTCATGTAACTAAATTCAAATCCAAATATAATATTTTTTTGCCTTACCAAACGTTCTAACACTCCAAGCAAGTAGAAAGTCACCCAAGACCTGTCCGTGCAATCACATCATAATAACCTAAAAAATAAACAAAAATTGATCCATCAAAAATCCATACTGGCAAGCTTGAGAATAAGCTCATAAGGTGCCACTTGGGCATACAAATGAAGATAACCAAGGTTTGCAATATATGCCAATGCTACAATTGGTCTAGATAATTCTTCAAGCTTAAATCTAGGAGTCTAAAGTGCAAATACTCTCCACTAAATGGCCCTCTTTAGGATGTCCCATCTACTGAGAATGAAGCCATGTTGAATCCCACTAAACAATACTATTCCCACTGAGTATATCATTATAAAAACTTAATGAAAACTAAAAAGCCAAGGTCTAAGATAAAGGACCAATATCATGTCCATGGACTATCATCCGAACACATAAAAACCATAATCTATCCAAACTCAAGAAGATCGAATAGGTAGCCATAGAGTAGGCTCAACCATCCTATAAATGAAATCTAAACTAAGACAAAATTTGAAAATAAAAGTTGCAACTAACCACTACAACTTCCAAGTAAATCTCAACACCAAGGCCAAACCGTCCTATCTTAACTATCCAAACTAATCCTGTAAAAGCATAAGCATCCACACTTCAAATCTATCATAACCTCTAAGCCACCATCTAGGGTTCCAAATCCAAAATTATGCCAACAAGTCCGAACTAATGTCAAATACTTAAATCGATCTTACCATCCAAATTAGACATATCCTTACTAAATCATACAAAAATCAAAATCAAAGTGTAGTTGAAGATAAAAATCACCAGGGAGGATAAATTACCTAAAAAGACAAGCAATCAACTTTATGTCTGCTAGAGGGAATAAACCACCAAAACATACTCAAGAACTCACCAAGGCTACAAACTATGATAGTAATAGCAAAAACTCTAACAACTCAGAGAAATGCAACTTTTTCCCAAAACTAATCAATGTTGTACTCTATCTCGATAAAGAATACCCATAGGCTCACCAAGGAGAAGCACTCCACTAAGTCTTATTTGGATGAAGAAATTTCAAAGTAATGATTTCCTAAATCCACCCAAGTAGGATGATCTTAACTTAATCAACCTATGAATCACCTTGTTGAGGAAGAGAATACCAATCTCATTTCAATGCTAAAGTCAAGCCACTACAAAAAAATGAACCAAGCAACTCAAGATAAATAATTTTCAATTTGCCAACTTTAAAAGCAATCATAGGAAAGATAACCTATATCAAACTCTCTAACTCCACTATAGTAAAAACCACATCATGATTAGAATAGAGTATCCAAATCCACAACAATACCAAGAGCAAACCCATCACTAGGAGACAAATAAACATATCTGAAAGGTAAATAGAAGGCCTCCCAACAGCATTATCAAAACCACTACCAGTCGATGAACTAGTCAAAATAGAAGAAAAGACATCAAATTGGTCAACCTTAGAGATGGGCTACATAGATATAAATGGACAATGCAAAAATCTTTGCAACCCAGGAGGTATATATAAGAATCCCAAACTCGAGAATTGATGATATAACTAAATTGCCAACTATAAAACCATTATAGAACCACAAAAGTTCAACTTACCTTCAATACCATAATTCATTCAGTAACTGAACTAGTATTCCTAATAGAAAAGGAAAATAACTAACCTTACCTCACTATGAGTGAGAAAACATCCCACCAAGCTAGTTGCCCTAGACAAGGAATAAAAATCGCATAAAAGGGAAAATTCTAACTAGATGCTAATAATCTAGATATCTACTAAACGAGGATCAATTTTATCAAATAATGACAGCAATAACATCAGTAATATAAATAATAGTATATGAGAGTAGGCAATACTAATAATTAAAATCAATAAAAAATACCACTTTATGGCCATAATAAGGCTAATATATCAAGGTAAATGGGACTCAAACGTAAATTCTACACCCATAGGAGAAAATATCAATACAGATCTACTCCATCCACAACAAAAAGAAATCATCTATGGAGTAGTCATATAATCATGAAATCTATATCAAGGTATACAACAACTAGTTTAAACATACCAAGGCATATAATCATCGATGTGTATGAGAATCCCAATACACACAAATAAAGTGGTAAAGGTGGGAAATAAAAGTGCACTAATATTGGTGAAATCTAGGGTCAAATGCATGATGAGTATGAGGGAGAACAAATCTAATTGGGTCCAAACTCAGACCAAACGACTAAATCATTGAGGCACCAGTCACACTAACTTTAATTGACGGGGTCACAATACTATAAGACTAATCTAACTAAGCTGAATGATAAATAATACCATCCTAAGGACACTCTCCGGACAAATTTTAGATCTTTCTGCACTTGTAGCGAACCACTACAACTCTAACCTAGAGATAAATATGAGCTGACCCAAACTAACTGAGCAATTAACGGTGAGGGAACTCACCACTAAAATAACCATTCTCCATACAATAATAGCATAACTTAAGAACTTTAAGCTTTGGGGGAATGTATTTTAACTCTGTTTGTACAACCAACTCACATCTAGGGAACTCTCTAGACCAATGTCCTATCTTACCACAATCAAAACAAGCTCTTTTAGTACTCTAAGGTGCTACAAACACTAATAAGAAAATACCATTGAGTCCTAAAAACTCATACTAATTAATCTGATAATTTTAATAAGAACTCTGCCCACTATGATCACCATGACTAATCTGAGAGCCACCCATAGTCTAAAATGCTACCTACATAGAACCAATAGGCTGTAAATAAAGCTGACCATCACTGAGAGAATCCTCACCTCTAAATGGATACAAATAGCATTAAATTTATATATGGCCTACTACCACCACCTTCATAAGTCCTAATACATGCTCACTCTATTGTCCTTACATAATCAATAACCTAGGAAAAGAAAGACCTAGCGTTTATCAAATGCTCTGACACCAAATTGAGTGGCAATTATAATCCCATTGTAAATCCATGTATCATGTTGTGCTCTAAAAGATTTAGGATAGGAATATGCCTGACCCATTCAAGAAATATAATCTCATACTCTGAAATTAATAAAGAACCCTACTAAACACCAACAAACCCAACTCCATCCTAAAAATTGCTTCTATCACTAGCTATACAACAACAACAAACGCAGTATATTCCCACAAAGTAAGGACTAGAGAGGGTAAAATATATGCAGTCCATACTGCTACCAATAAGGAAGTAGAGAGGCTATTTCTCATAGACCCTCAGCTCATGATAGAGAATAATATACCAAGGTTGTAATGAGACATAAAATAGGATGCATAGCGTAATAGAGATAAGATATAAGAAATAATAAGCCTAAGTATCAGAGGAATAGGAAATAAAAGGAATACGAACAATACGGAATAAGAGAACAGAAAATAGATACACGTATTAGTAATATGCATACATATACCAATGCATAGTTTACACTATATATATATTGGAATCGTTCGGGCCTTGGATTCCCCATCCCTTCCTCAAATTTCTCTGGTTCATGCAGCTAACATTCACTAAGGACCTTTTGATAGGGGATAGTCAGATCCATATAGCCCGTGGGTATCTTTGGGATTGTTAATGCTACATAGTCTAGATTAATGGTTTTAAAGTTTATGCTTAAACCTTGTAACTATCCCATCATTATGTATATATGTATATTTTCATATATGTGAACATTTACATTCAGTTTAGATTGGTTTTGAATTGGCATTATTTTATCCCTTACCCGAGTTACATGATAGCACTTACCATGCTAACCGTCCTAGGATTATACATTGTTTCATAATGTAGGGTCTAAAGAAACATCTTTTAACTCTATGCAGCATTAGTTAATTTGATTCTATGGTTGGTCTATAGTAAAGTGGTGAGCTTTCATCCCTTGAAAAGCTTAGTCATTCCATCAGTTTTTTTCCAAACTTTTGAATTTTAAAGTTTCCATTGTCATTGTCAATATCATGGTAGGGGCATGTCTCGACCTAGTCAGATATTTAGATTAGTTTACAAACTTTTGTAGACATGTATGTGTTGAATAGTTGTTATTAGTTCTCAAAGTTTACCTTTGAGTGTGTTAATTATATTATATCATGTTTGGTTGTCTACCGTTGCTATTTGGTATTATGTTTTTGATATTCTACGGGGGTGATCTCCAGACCTTAGTAGGCTTGATAAACATATAATGACTAGGATCGAGGTTGGGTCATGACAATCTTGGTATCAGAGCCTAGGTTTAGGATCTTTCGGTGTCCAAAAACTCATGTCGAGTAGAGTCCTTTTATAGGTATTTAACACACCACACTTATAAGCAAGAGGCAATAAGGTATTTAAGAATGTTTCTTTTTTGTGTTTTATTTCGAGCTATAGAGTCTAGTGTTATGAATTCTCTCTAACTCTCAGCTTTCTCGTATTATAGATTATGCCTCCTAGAAGATTCGATGTTCGTAGGAACTCAACAAAACTCTTTGTCCTACTCCAGGGTAATATGGAGGGGACTCAACATAACTATAGAGTGCAGACTCGATCGAAGGTCCCTACTCCTGATTGTACTGCCCCTTAAAGAGTTCCATTGATTTCCACTAGTCCTTCTTCGGTTGGTGACACTCATGATCAATTACCTCAAGGATATATCTATTATATAAAATTCTATCAGTCCATTCATTTGCTTACCCAGTTGGTGACATCTCAGTTTTATTAGTCTAGTTTTAGTGGTGCTACCATGATTTTTTCTGAGGTTAATCAAGATGGCCTATTTATGAGGTTGAATACCCAACCTTTATTAGCTCTAAGGTTGTGGAGGATCCTTAAGGATTTATCTATTAAGGAGTTTGTGAATCTGAAGCAACCAAGATGAGTGTGAAGGAGTATGCCTTGAAATTCCATATATTATCTCGTTATAATCTTGAGTTAGCATCTAGTATAAGGGCCTAGATAAGGAAGTTATTTTCTGGTTTATCTCATGACTTAGTTTTTGAGTGTAAGGTTATGATACTGAATAATGATATAGATATTTCGATACATGTGGTTTATATGTAACTAGTGGAGAAGTAAAAGAAGAAATAGGTAGAAATAGAAAAAAGTCACAGTAAGAAGTTTAACTATTCATAGTAGGGTGGAGGTTAGTAAGCTAGTGGAAATATGGTAGACAGTAGAACAAGAAAAAGACTTGGGGAAACTCTGGTTCATATTCTTCTGCTAGTACTTCTTTCCCTAAGTCACCTGGTGATCATCGATTTCAAACTAGTAGTGGTCCTAAGGCTCCTCATGCCCAGTCTTAGTCTAGTAGAGCTCAGTCAACCATGTTATATCCTCCTTATAGATTTTGTGGTCAGCTTTATTAAGGTTATTAAGATGTAGGGAGAAATTGGTGCTTTAACTATGGTCATCTTAGTCACAGACAGTGGGATTACCCTATGGTTAAGGTAGCCACTGAGATAATAAAGTGTCGATCGCCACTTCCTTGGATCCTGCACTAAAGGGTGCTAGTTCTGGTACTAGAATTGGCTAGCATCATCTTTATTCTCTTACCGACCATCAAGAATCTAAGGCATCTCCTAATAGTTTGACTGGTATGTTACAACTCTTCTCTCATAATGTGTATTATTTTCTTGATCTGGGGTCTATCCTTTCCAATATGCCCCATATGTGGTTGTGTATTTTAGTATGGTCCCAAAACTATTTTTGATACTTTCTTTGTTTCTACTCCTGTGTGTGATTCTATTATGGCTAGAAAGATCTATAGGGGTTGTTTTGTATCTATCTTTCATAGAGGGACATTGGTGAATTTTGTAGAGCTTAAAATAGTAAATTTTGATGTGTTCTTGGGGATGGAATGGCTTCACTTATGCAATGATTCTTTGGATTTTAGGACCCAAATATTTAGTTTCCATTTCTCTATTAAGCCAATATTATAATGGGAGGGAGGTTCCTTAGTGCAAAAAGGAAGGTTTATTTCTTATCTTAGGCCAGAAAGTTGATTTCCAAGGGGTGTCTACATCATGTGGTTTTGGTTAAAATTTCTAGTTCTGAGGTTCCCTCTTCGGAATCTTTTTCTATTGTAAATGAGTTTTTTGAAGTATTTTCCAAGGATATTTCTGGTGTTTCTCCCAATAGAGAAATAGTCTTTGGGATTGAATTTCTACTAGATACCCATCGTATCCCAATTTCTTCATATAGGATGGCTTAGGTTGAGTTGAAGTAGCTAATGAGTCATTAAAAGATCTTCTTAATAAGGGTTTTATCTTGTCTTTTATTTCACTGTGGGGTGCTCCTATTCTTTTCATACGTAAGAAAGATGGCTCTCTTTGGATGTGCATAGACTACCAATAGTAGAATAAGGTTATGAAAGATAATAAGTACTTTCTTCCTAGGATTGATGATCTATTTGACCATTTTCAGGGTGCTAGATGCTTCTCTAAGATTGATCTTCACTCGAGTTACCATTAGTTGAAGTTTAGGGAGACCGATATTCCCAAGACTAATTTTTGAACTTGATATGGTCACTATGAGTTTTTGGTTATGTCATTTGGATTGACTAATGCTCTAACTACTTTTATGGATCTTATGAATTGGGTTTTCAAGTAGTTTTTGGACTTGTTTTTTATTTCCTTCATTAATGACATTTTGGTGTACTCTAAGAGTAAAGAGGATCACGTCAATCAACTCCAAATTGTGTTACAGATACTTAAGGGTCAGAAACTGTATTCTAAATTCTTTAAGTGTGAGTTTTGGTTAAATGTTGTGACCTTTCTTGGGTATGTTGATTCTAGCAAAGCGATCAAGGTGGATCCATAAAATGTTGAGGCATTTAAAAGAAGGCCTAAACCCATGAATCCAATTGATATTTTGAGCTTCTTAGGCTTGCCTGGGTATTCTAGAAGGTTTGTAGAGAGAATTACTTTTATTGTTGCTCTGTTAATGAAGTTGACTCAGAAAAAGCTTATGTTCTTGAGGTCCAATTCTTATAAGGGTAGCTTTGAGAAGTTGAAATATAAGTTAACTTCTGCTACAGTTCTAACTTTACTAGAGGATGCTAATGGATTTTTGGTATATAATGATGTGTCTCATATTGGACTAGGTTGTGTTCTGATGCAGCACGGAAAATTGGTGGCTTATACTTCTAGGCGACTTAAGGTTCATGAAAAGAATTATCCAAATTATGATTTGGAGATGGCAGTGGTGGTTTTTTCTTTGAAGATTTGGTGCCATTATTTTTATGAGCTGCATGCAAATATTTATTTCGATCATAAAAGCTTGCAATATATGTTTACTCAGATGTAGCTGAATCTTTAGTAGAGGCGGTGGCTTGAGTTTCTAAAGGATTATGATATGAGACTTTGCTACTATCCATATAAGTCTAACGTGGTTGTTGATTCTCTTAGTAGGATGTCTATAAGAAAATTATCTTATGTGTGTGAGGAGAAAAGAGAATTGGTAGAGGATATTCATTGGTTGTCTAATTTGGTAGTTTTTCTTTCTAACTTCGAGGATGGAGGGGTGATTGTTCAAGAAGTGGTTAAATTATCTCTTGGTACTGAGGTGAAAGGGAAGTAGGATTTGGATCCCATTCTTGTGTAGATTAAGGATGACGTGGGATAACAAAAGTGTATAGCTTTTGAAATTAGTAGTGATGGTATCCTGATATACCAATGTAGGTTATGTATTCCTAATGATGATGGGTTACAAGAGAGGATCTTGAACGAGGCTAATAAGTCAAGGCATACAATCTATCCAGGTTTGACAAAGATGTATCATGGTTTGAAGGACATTTATTAATAGAACAGTATAAAGAGAGATGTGTCTAATTTTGTGGTTAAGTGTATGGTGTGTCAACAAGTGAAGGTTAAGCACTTGAGGCCCAGCGGCATATATTAAGAGATTGAGTTTCCCATCTAGAAGTGGAATGTTATCCATATGGATTTTGTTATGGGTCTTCCATGGTCTCGTTATCAGTATGATTTAATTTGGGTTTTTTTGGATATGATGACTAAGTTTGCTCATTTTCTACCTATGAGAACTACCTAATCTACTATGTTATGCATTAAGGAGATAGTTAGATTGCATGGTGCTCTTATTTCAATTATTTCAAACTGAGGTACACAATTCTCTTCTCACTGTTGATATTCATTTAAGAGAGGTTTGGGGACTAAGGTGAACCTTAGCATACTCAAATGGATACATGAGCGGAATGGATTGTTCAAACTTTGGAAGATATACTATGGTATATGTGATTGACTTTAGGGGAAGTTGGATTGATCACTTACCTCCCATTGAATTTGTATATAATAATAGTTATCACTTTAGCATTGGAATGGCTTATTTTGAGGACCTTTATGGTCGGAGGTATAGATATCCTATCATGTGGTTTGAGTTTGGTGAGACTTGCTTGTTTAGTCTAACTGGTTCACCAACCCATGGATAAGGTGAAGAAAGGTAAAGGTGATTAGGAAGAGGCTTAAGACTACCTAAAGTCGCCAAAGGTCCTATGCAAATGTATGGCAAAGGGAATTGAAATTTAAAGTAAATAATTAGGTGTTCATAAAGATATCTCATATGAAGGGAGTGATGAGGTTCAGGAAGAAGGGGAACATCAAACCCTGTTATGTTAGTTCATATTTCATTTTGAGGAGAGTGGGGAATGCTTCTTATGAATTAGAGTTGCCTGCAAGCTTGGGTTGTATTCATCCAGTTCTTTATGTGTTGATGTTGAAGAACCGTATGGGTGATCCATCTTTGATTGTACCTTTAGAAAGTGTTATTATTTCTAATTCTCTGACCTATTATGAAGTCCTGGTTGTGATTTTTGATAGACAAGTCCGTAGGTTGAGGACTAAGGATGTGGCTTCGGTAAAGTTCCTTTGAAGGAATCAAAGTTGGAAAAAGATACTTGGGAATCCTAAGAGCACATAAAGTCCCAATATACATTACTATTTCCCTCATTGAATTAAATTTCTTGCGGTATAGTTCCTCTTTGTTTTTATCACTTTTGAATTTTGTACATGGTTTTGTGGTTGCATTCTTTCTAGTATCGTGCAAATGAATGCTTTGACTCCTTATTCGGGGATGAATGATCATGTGGGGGGAGGGGGTAATATAATACCCCAAGTTTTTAAACTCTAAATTTCCCTAGTAATTATGCTTATGCTCAGGTTACGACTCAGGTGATAAGTAGTGAATTGTAATACCCAGAAGTTTCCTAACTAATTTTGTCTCAAGAATGTCAAGTATTAGCTTCTAAATTGAATTATGTTTATTCCATGGGGAATTTTAAAAATTTTCTATTTTTGCCATGTGAAAAATTCAATAAGCTTCAAAATTCTCAATCGCTTCGGCAAGGTAGCTTATGAGCTCGAATTGCCTTCAGATCTAGCCTCAGTTAATCTAGTCTTCCATGACTATTTTCTCAAGAAGTGTATAGGTAACCCAGCAGTTGTAGTCCCTATTCAGAGCATAGATTTTCAGAATAGCCTCTCTTATGAGGAGACTCTAATAAAAGTTCTAGACTACTAGACTCGTAGACTAATGAAAAAAGAAGTCCCTCTCGTAAAAGTTCTTTGGCGGAATCAATCCATTGAGGGAGATACTTGGAAAGAAAAAGTAGGCATGCGTACTAAGTACCCTCACCTCTTCTCCACTGATTGAGATCAAGCTCAAGGTAACAGTTCTCCTTAAGCTTTCCAATTTTAATATCCAGATTTCAGTTATAACTTGGTATCAACCTCATGTTCAGGATTTCATTTTTAAACTTTGTACTAAGTACCATTGCATATCCAATTATATGTTCATGCATCAGATTAGTCTTGTCTTCATACATCAGACATACATTCTCCTTGTGAGAAGACTTAGCTATTAGAAATATCAGTCATGTAATATGTTCCATCATGTATTCACGTATCAGATATGTGTGATCAACTTATCAGTACTCTCAGTTATGCATTCATGTATTAGCTCAGTCATGAAATCATGCATCAGATATGCATGCTCTGTATAGATCTCAGAAATGTCAGTTATCTTGTCATGTTTCAGTGTTCATGTTCAGTATGTACTTCATCTTATCATTTCTCCCCTCTCAGTCGGTATCATTAGAGGATGAATGTTCCCAAGAGGGAGATATTGTAATACCCCAAAGATTCCTATCTAATTTATCTCAAGAATGTCAAGTATTATATTCTAAATTGAATGATGTTTATTACATGGGGAATTTTCAAGATTTTCGCCTATTGTCATATGGGAAATTCAATAAGCTTCAAAATTCTTAGTTGTTTTGGCAAGGTAGCTTATGAGCTATAATTTCCATCAGATCTATCCTAAGTTCATTCAGTCTTCCATGTCTCTTTTCTCAAGAAGTGTATAGTTGATCCAATAATTGTAATCCCTATTTAGAGCATAGATATTCAGAACAACCTCTTTTATGAGGAGATTCCAATCAAAATTCTAGACTACCAGACTCATAGACTAATGAATAAAGAAGTCCCACTAGTCAAAGTTCTTTCGCAAAATCAGTCCGTTAAGGGAGCTACTTGGGATGCAGAAGTAGGCATGCGTACCAAGTACCCGCACTTCTTCTTCGCTGACTCAGATCAAGCTCAAGGTAACATTTCTCCTTAATCTTTTCAGTTATCATGTCCAGATTTAAGTTACAACTTGGTATCAACCTCATGTTAGGATTCAATTTTTAAACTTGGTACTAAGTACCATTGCATATCCAATTATATGTTCATGCATTAGATTAGTCGTGTGTTCATACATCAGACATAGATTCTCCTTGTGAGAAGACTCAGTTGTTAGAAATCTCAATCATGTAATCAGTTCCGTCATGTATTCACGCATCAGATATATGTGATCAGCTTATCAGTACTCTCAGTCATGCATTTATGTATCATCTCAGTTATGAAATCATGCATCATATATGCATGCTCTATATGAATCTCAGAAATTTCAGTTATGTAGTAATGTTTCAGTGTTCATGTTCAGTATGTACTTTGGCTTATCATTTCTCCCCTGTCAATCTGTCTCATTCAAGGACGAATGTTCCCAAAGGGGAGATATTGTAATACATCGAAGTTTTCTAACTAATTTTTTCTCAAGAATGTCAAGTATTAGCTTCTAAATTGAATGATATTTAAACCATTTAAAGATTTTCACTTTTTGTCATGTGGGAAATTCAATAAGCTTCAGAATTTTCAGTCGCTTAGGCCAGGCAACTTATGAGCTCAAATTGCCTTTAGATCCAGCCTCAGTTCATCCAGTCTTCCATGTCTCTTTGCTTAAGAATTGTATAGGTGACCCAGCAGTTGTAGTCCCTATTCAGAGCATAGATGTTCAGAACAGCCTCTCTTATGAAGAGATTCCAATAGAAATTCTAGATTGCCAGACTCATAGACTAATGAACAAATAAGTCCCTCTAGTCAAAGTTCTTTGACAGAATTAGTCCGTTGAGGGAGATACTTGGGAAGAAGAAGTAGGTATGCATACCAAGTACCCTCACCTCTTCTCCACTGACTCAGATCAAGCTCAAGGTAAGAGTTCTCCATATATTTTCAGTTTTCATGTCCATATTTCAGTTACAACTTGGTATCAGCCTCATGTTTAGGATTCCATTTTTAAACTTAGTACTAAGTACCATTGTATATCGAATTATATGTTCATGCATTAGATTAGTCATGTGTTCATACATCATACATGCATTCTCCTTGTGGTAAGACTCGTTTATTAGAAAACTCAGTCATGTAATCAGTTCTGTCATGTATTCACGCATGAACTATGTGTGATCAGGTTATCAGTACTCTCGATTATGCATTTATGTATCAACTCATATGCAACAGATATTCATGCTCTGTATGAATCTCAAAAATGTTAGTTATGTAGTCATGTTTCAGTGTTAATGTTCAGTATGTACTTCAGCTTATCATTTCTCCCCTCTCAGTCAGTCTCATTTGAAGATGAATATTCCCAAGGGGGAGATATTGTAATATCCCAAATTTTCCTAACTAATTTTTTCTTTATAATTTCATGTGGGAAATTTAATAAGCTTTCCATCAATATAAAATTCGTCTAAGTCCGATGACCAGGTAAGAAGTTATAACTATTTCAAGTCCCCATAAAAAAACAATGCCATATTGGTCAGTGGTACGCTGTGCCACTAGATAAAATGGAAATTTTAATTTTTTCCAGTGTACCAACATGATTTCTCCATTTTGCGCCACATTTCCAGGCCGCAAACGAAGTGGCAACGCGATGGCTCTATGTTGCACCATTTCCCTATTCCCCAATTGTCAATTTCCAGTGACATGGCGCAAAAGCACCATATTGCACCAGAGGTCCAGGTCGGGAAATATTCACCAATTTAAAAGATGCATCCAGGGTAAAAAGGGTTAATTTTCCACCCCTATTTATGCCCTTTAACATGAGATTCAGCTATTTAGAACCCAAAATATACTAGTTTCTCTCAATTTTCTCTCAAGAAAAAAGTTAGTGTTTCAATTGGGGATTAAATTTCAAGAAAGTATCTCCATCAATCTTTGCTAAATCAAGAACTAAGGTATGTCATATGTTGATTCATGGGTCTCTTCCACCCATGAGGCTCAAGAATCTCTTTTCTAAATCAAAGATTTGTATTTTTAAGAAAGTTCATGATTTGATTGAATTAAAAATTGATGTTCATGTTGTTTTTTGGTTTCATTCCATGTTATAGACTATTAATTACAAGAATTGATTCTAGTATGTTAGGAATTATGTGGTATTCATGATAAACCCTTCAATTTACAAGTTGATTGGTGTATCCTTGATTATTAGATATGTGGATGATTATATAACCATAGCATTCTGCCCCCATGTTTGATTAAATGCCTATGTGAAGGAAAAGTTCCATAGTAGTATGGTAATATAAAATCTCCATTCATGTACAAGTTATGTATGTCAAGTGTTTGATGAAATATCTTAGCCAATGGATTATGTATTGTTGATGTTGGTCTTGTACTCAAGAAAGTCATGGTTTGTCAATTTCCTTTTATTAAGTCCTAGGGGTACATGTACCCAAAAAATATAGTTGTGCGCCTAGAGTTAGTGTCATGTTTTCACAATATCCTCAGTGAAGCCATGATCCATAAAACTCAATTAGTCATGTGACTCAGGAAAACTCAATAATAAAGTAATCTAAGTAATATTCCTTCAGTCAATGGAACTTAGTTAATTCAGTCCAGTTCAGTTCAGTAAGCCATGATAAATTTCCATTTAGCTGGGAGTAGGAATTAGCACCAAGATAACCCCAGGATGGGAACACACACTGTCAGATGAGGGTGTGATTCTAAGTAGTCATCCTTGCATTCCAGAACTATGAAGCCAGCATAGGTTGAGAAATCAACATTGTCAAATGAGGGTTGATAAGGTGGATATGTACTGTCAGATGGGGGCCCTACCGTTACCTTTTGGGGATACTATCAGATGAGGGTAACTCACAGCTTGTCCTTACCAGTGGCGTGGTATTGACAACCTTCTAATTTGGGTTACAGATTAGACCCCAACTCAGCCATAATGGTGTATAAGGGGAATATCGGTCAAATAACTACTTCCTACAGTTTACGTTATAGAATTAGGACTGTCAAATACAGTAATTTAGTCTCAGTAATAGAACTCAGATAGTTCTATAGAATTCAGGACTGTCAGATACAATCAACTCAATATAGTATAGAACTCAGCTAGTTCCATCAGATTCAGGACTGTCAGATACAGTTATTCATGTCATCTATTATATCAGTCACTAGAATTCAGTTATCAGTTATGTTAGTTATCTATAAATTCATGTTATCATGGTATCAAATATAGTTATGACGTATTCATACATATTTTCTCACGTTCATATTAGTCAATTAGCCAGTATTGTTTATGCATATGAACCCCATGGATTCAGCCTACCTTCCATGCATACCAGTACATTTAAAGTACTAATGCATTTATGCTATAGTGTCTTATACCATAGGTTTAGAAGCACAAGGTCCAGAGAATCAATAGCATTCCAGTTTCAGCAGTCATAGTTAGCAACGAGTCCTGATCTTTCGAGGACATGATCATTTATTTATTATCTCATTAATTAATTTATAAGTTAGAGTTAGTTGGGGACATGTCTCATCAACTCCTTATCCAGACAGTTATATTTTAGAGGTTTTTCAGATATAGTATGTTCAGACAATATTTCAATTTTGGGAATTCTATTACCCCTCTTAGATGTTATATTTTATCAGTCATGCAGTTTTTAACCCTATGTCCTTTCATCCTTCATTTCAATATTATATTTTGTATGTTATACAGTGTACGGGTACAGATATCAGTCATGGGTTAGCTTATGGTTTTTCAGGATTATGAGCACTGTGTAGCATTTTGGGTACCAAGATTTGGGGCGTTATAAATTTAGTATCAGAGCCTAAGGTTCAATAGTGGCCTAGGAAGTTTGAAAGCCACATCTAGTAGAGTCTTGTACATAGGTGTATTGCACGCCATATTTAGGTACAGGAGGCAATAAGATGTTTTAGGAATAGTTTTCCCTTTTTTCAACATACATGTTATGCCAGTGAGCTTAATCTCAAGTCAATCTCTCAGTCTAAACCATTTCTATCTTTCTTATACAGAACATTCCTAATAAAAGAAGAAACGGAAATCAGTCAGCCCCTCAGCCCGAAGAACCTTTGGGTGAACATGTTTCTTATGTAAAGTTTAGAGCTATATTTACTACTCTTGCTCAGTCATTTGATTCTCAGAATAAACAACCAACCATCATTTAGGCCAAACCAGTGGCCAATTAAGCTACACCCAAAATTCGGGACCTGAATGAATCCCCCATTCTTTTTCTAGTCTTAGTCAGACGAGGACTCTCAATAATTTCTTGATCAATTTTAGAAGGTTACGGGTATCATAGGGGTTACTCCTATCAAGAGTGCTGAGCTAGCTGCATACCAGTTGCAGAATGTTGGCCACACTTTGTTTAAACAATAGAAGTCAGAAAGGGTAGGTAATGCTGGGCCTATTGAGTGGGAGGAGTTTGTTACTACATTCTTAGATAGATTCTTTCCCCAATAGCTGAGAGAGGCTAAGGTATTAGAATTCATTAACCTCAGGCAGGGCAACATGATGGTGAAAGAGTATTCTCTTAAGTTTACTTAATTAGCCAGATATGCTCCTCATGTGGTTATAGATAGCAGGGCCAATATGAGTAAGTTTATTTTTGGGGCAAATGATAGTGTGGTCAACGAGTGTAGGTCTACGATGTTAAATAGTGACATGACTTTATCTAGGATTATGACTCATGCTCAGCAGATAGAAGTTCAAAAGGTTAAGATAAGGGAGAAATAGAATAAGAGAGAAAAAATAGGTAGTTTTAACTTTGCTCAGCCTAAATTAGAAGGAGAAAACCTCTCTCAGTTCCATCCTAAGTCATCAGTTCCAGCTCCTTCTTCAACCAGTGCTCTAGCTCGTAAGTTCAGCGATAGAAATAGTGATAAGGAACTAGGCTCTAAGTCTCAAGGCAGTGTCAGCAATGCCTGAACTAATCCTCTTTGTCAGACTTATGGTAAAAAACACAAGGGGGCTTGCAGAGCTAGTAGCGATGTCTGTTTTAGATGTGGAAAGCTAGGCCACAAAGATAGAGATTGTCACCAGTCAGGTTATCAAGTTCAGCAGAACCATTCCTCAACTCAGTTCGGTCATCCAAATCAGCAGGGTGCCACTTTCATGTGCATAGAAAGATTAGGAAAATTCTCCTAATGTGGTTACTGGTACATTACATTTCTTTCATGTGCATGTTTATGCTTTGCTAGATCCAGGAGCTTCCTTGTCTTTTGTCACTCCCTATATAGAAGTTGATTTTAAAATCAGTCCCAAAATTCTAGTAGAGCCATTTTTAGTCTCTACCCTAGTGGGTAAAAGCATCATATCCCGACGAGTATATAGGAACTGCCTGGTTATAATATTTTAGAAAGTTATTTCAGCAGATTTAGTCGAATTAGAGATGACAGATTTTTATATCAATCTCGGCATGGATTGGCTTCATCCCTGCTATGCCATAGTCGATTGCATAAATAGAATATTCTAGTTTTAGTTTCTGAATGAACCCATCCTAGAATGGAGGGGTAGTACTTCAGCTTTAAGAGGTTAGCTTATTTCCTACCTTCGGGCACTAAAAATGATATCTAAAGGATGTTTCTATCATCTTGTTCTTGTTAAGGATACTAGTTCTGAAACTCCGAGTCTTGAATCAGTCCTAGTAGTGAGTGAATATTCATATGTCTTTCCCGGAGATCTTCCAGGAATTTCTCTCAAAAGGGAAATAAACTTCAACATTGACCTTCTTCAATATACTCAACCTATATCTATTTCTCCATATAGAATGGCACCAGTAGAACTCAAATAACTAAAAGAGAAATGGAAAGATCTCTTAGATAAGGGATTCATCAGGCCTAGTAAGCCCTCGTAGGGTGCACCTATCTTTTTCATGCAAAAAAAATATGGTTCTTTCAAAATATGTATAGATTACTGTTAAATCAATAAAGTCACAGACAAGAACAAGTATCCACTTCCCTAAATTGATGACTTCTTTGACTAACTTCAGGGTGCCAGTTATTTTTCTAAGATAGACCACAAATCCGGTTATCATTAGCTGAGAGTTAGAGAATGTGACATTCTGAAAATAGCCTTCTGTACCCGGTATGGTCACTTTGAATTCATAGTCATGTCTTTTGGTCTTACAAATGCCCCAGTAGCTTTTATTGACTTGATGAATAGTGTGTTCACGTAGTACTTGGACATGTTTTTCATAGTCTTTATAGATGATATTCTAGTCTATTCCCGCAGTGAGCGTGATCATACTGACCATCTCAAAATTGTACTTCAAAAACTTAGAAATCATTAGTTGTTTGCCAAATTTAGTAAGTGTAAATTTTCGCTAAGGTCAGTAGCATTCCTTTGCCATATCATTTTTGGTGATGGCATTAGAATAGATCCTCAAAAGTGCAAAGTAGTAAAAAACTGGCCCTGACCTATCTCTCCATCAGATATCAAGAGTTTCTTTGGTTTGGCTGGCTATTACAGATAGTTTGTTGAAGAATTTTCATCTATTGCATCCCCTATGTCCAAATTGACTCAGAAAAAAGTCAATTTTCAGTGGTCAGATCCTTGGGAGAAGAGCTTTCAGGAGTTGAAGACTCGACTCACCTCAGCCCTAGTCTTAGCTCTTCTAAACGTTCCAGATTGGTTTGTAGTGTACTGTGATGCATCCAGAGTAGGTTTGGGTTGTGTTCATAGCCTACGCCTCCAGATAGCTTAAACCCCATGAGAAGAAATATCCTATTCATGATCTTGAGCTAGCAGCCATGGGTTTTTCCTTACATATTTAGAGGTATTACTTATAGGGAGTTCATGTAGATGTGTTCACCGATTATAAGAACCTTTAGTATGTCTTTTCTCAGAAATATCTCAAACTTCGTTAGAGAAGGTGGTTAGAGTTCTTGAAATATTACAACGTGAGTGTTCTTTATCATCTAGCAAAGGCCAATGCAGTGGCCGACGCTCTCAGTAAACTATCTATAGGTAGTGTTTCTCATGTCGAGGATAGTAAGAAAAAGTTATCTCAGGAAGTCCATCAGCTTGCAAGACTAGGCATTCACTTAATTGATTCAGAGGAGGGTGACATATGGGTTCAGAGTAGTTCAAAATCATCTCTAGTTTTTGAGGTGATAGAATAGCAAGATAGAGACCCAAGTTTACAAAATCTGAAATAGTTAGTTAAGGACCAAAAAGTAGAGGTTTTCCTCTAGGGGGAGATAGTGTATTGGGTTGTTAGGTTCGTCTTTGTATTCCAAGTGTAGATGACTTAAGGCAGCGAATTCTTGCAAAAATGCATGGTCTGTGCTACTCTATTCATCTAGGGGCCACAAAGATGTACCATAATTTACGACAGATCTATTGGTAGAGTGGGATGAATAAATATGTTTTAGAGTTTGTGGCTAAGTTCTCTAAATGTTAGTAGGTTAAGATAGAGAATCAAAATCCTAGTGGGTCTATGCAGGAGTTCAATATTCCTACTTGGAAGTGGGAAGAAGTGAACATGGAATTTATGATAGTTTTGCATCATACTTGTTGCCAGCAGATCCAGTTTGGGTCATTTTAGACAAAATGGCCAAGTTAACTTTTTTTCTTTTGGTCCATACCTCTTATTCAGTCGAGGATTATGCCAAACTCTACATCAGAGAGTTGGTCAGATTACATGGTGTTCCATTATCTATTTTCTCAGATGAAGGTACCCAGTTTACCTCTCATTTCTAGAAAGAATTCGAAAGGGTATTGGTACCCAAGTTCATCTCAGTACAGGCTTTCATCCTCAGAAAGACAGTCAAGAAAAAAGTACCATTCATACCCTAGAACATATGCTAAGGGTGTGTGCAATTGATTTTAAAGGTAGTTGGGATAACTACTTGCCTTTGATTGAGTTTGCATACAATAATAGCTATTATTCCAGTATTTGGATGGCTCCATTCGAAGCTCTCTATGGTAGGATATGTAGTCTCTAATCGATTAGTTCAAAGTTAGTGAGGCCTTATTCATAGGGCCTAACTTAGTATTTGATGCCTTGTAGAAAGTCCAGTTGATCAGAGAAAGACTCTGAGCTGCTCAGAGTTTACAGAAGTCTTCTATAGATGTGCGTTGAAAGGATCTTGTGTTTGAGGTTTGTGACTATGTCCATCTTAAGATCTCTCCCATAAAGGGAGTAAAGAGGTTTGGTAAAAAGGGAAAGCTCAGTCCCCGATATTTTGATCACTTTAAAATTCTCAATCGCTTCGATAAGGTATCATATGAGCTCGAATTACCTTCAGATCTAGCCCCAATTTATTCAGTCTTCCATATCTCTTTTCTCAAGAAGTGTATAGGTGACCCAACAATTATAGTCTCTATTCAGAGCATAGATGTTCAGAACAACCTCTCTTATGTGAAAATTCCAGTCAAAATTCTAGCATACCAGACTCGTAGACTGAGAAACAAAGAAGTCCCTCTAGTCAAAGTTCTTTGGTGGAATCAGTCCATTGAGGGAGCTACTTGTGAAGCAGAAGCATACATGCATACCAAGTACCCTCACCTATTCTCCGCTGACTCAGATCATGATCAAGGTAATAGTTTTCCTTAAGATTTTTAGTTTTCATGTCTATATTTCAGTTACAACTTGGTAGCAACCTTATGTTCATGATTCCGTTTTTAAACTTGGTACTAAGTATCATTGCATATTGAATTATATGTTCATACAACAGATTAGTCATGTGTTCATACATCAGACATGAATTCTCCATGTGAGAAGACTCAATTATTAGATATCTCACTCACGTAATCAGTTCTGTCATGTATTCACACATCAGATATGTGTGATCAGCTTATCAGTACTCTCAGTCATGAATTCATATATCAGCTTAGTCATGAAATCATGCATTAGATATGCATATTCTGTATGAATATCAGAAATGTCAGTTTTGTTATCATGTTTAAGTGTTCATGTTCAGTATGTACTTTGGCTTATCATTTCTCCCCTCTCAGTTAGTCTCATTCGAGGAAAAATGTTCTCAAGGGGGAGATATTGTAATGCCCCAAAGTTTCCTAACTAATTTTGTCTCAAGAAAGTCAAGTATTAGCTTATAAATTTAATGATGTTTATTCCATGGGTAATTTTCAAGATTTTCAATTTTTGTGATGTGGGAAATTCAATAAGCTTTCGATCGATATAAAATTCTCCTAAATTTGAAATTGGGTAAGAAGTCATGACTATTTCAAGTCCCTATCGTAAAACAATGCCATATTGGTCAGTGGCGCACCCCACCACAAGATAAAATGGAAATTGGCTTTTATTCATGTGTCCCAGCGTGATTTCTCCATGTCGTGCCAAATTCTATGTCACAAACAAAGTGGCAATGCGATGGCTCTGCATCTTGCTATTTCCCTATTTCCTAATTGTCAAATTCTAGTGACACTACGTGATAGCACCGAGTCACACCAGAGGTCCAGGTCAAGAAATTTTCTAATTTAAAACACGCATCTAGGGTTAAAAAGGTCAATTTCCTACCCCTATTTAAGCTTTTTATCACGAGATTAAGCTATTTGGAACCCAAAATATACTAGTTTCTCTCATTTTTCTCTCAATAACAAGCTAGAGTTTTAGTTGGGGATTAAATTTAAAGAGAGTATCTCCGTCAATCTTTGCTAAATCAGGAACTAAGGTAGGTCATGTGTTGATTCATGGGTCTCTTTCACCCATCAAGCTCAAGAATCTTTTTTAAAAATCAAAGATTTGTATATTTATGAATATTCATGATTTGATTGATTTAAAAAGTGATGGTCATATTGTTGTTTGGTATTATTCCATGTTATAGACTATTAATTACAAGAATTGATTCTAGTATGTGAGGAATTAAGTGGTATTCATGATAAACCCTTTAATTCACAAGTTGATTGATGTATCCTTTATTATTAGATGTGTTGATGATTGTATAACCATAGCATGCTCCCCCTATGTTGGATTAAATACCTATGTGAAGGAAAAGTGCCATACTAGTATGATAATATGAAATCTCCGTTCATGTACAAGTTATGTATGTCAAGTGTTTGATGAAATGTCTTACGCAATGGATTATGTATTATTAATGTTGGTCCGGTACTCAAGAAAGTCATGCTTTGTCAGTTTCCTTCTATCGAGTCCTGGGGGTACTTTTAGCTGAAAAATATAGATGTGTGCCTAGAGTCCGTATCATATTTTTGTGATATCCTCAGTCAAACAATGATCCATATAACTCAGTCGGTTATGTGACTCAGGAAATCTCAATAATATAGTAATCTCAGTACTATTCTGTCAGTCAATGGAAATCAGTTAATTCAGTCTAGTTCAATTCAATAATTCATGATCAGTGTCTATTCAGATGAGAGTAGGAATTAGCACTGAGTGAACCCAATGATAGGAACACACACTTCCAGATAAGGGTGTGATTCTCAGAAGTCATCCTTGTGTTATAATACTATGTAGCTAGCATAAGTTGAGACATCAATACTTTTATATGAGGGTTGATAAGGTCGATAAGCACTGTCAGATGAGGACCCCACCATTATCTTTTGGGGACACTGTCAGATGAGGGTCAATCACAACTTATTCTTACCAATGGCGCGGTATTGACACCCTTCCGATTGGGTTTACAGATTGGACCCCAAATTAGCCATAGTGGCGTATGAGGGGCATGTCGGTTAGATAACTACTTCCCAAAGTTTTTGTTATAGAATCAAGACTGATAGATACAGTCCTTCAGTCTTGGTATGAGAACTTAGATAGTTCTACAAAATTCAGGACTGTCAGATACAATCAACTCAGAAAAGTACAAAACTCAACTAGTTCCATTAGATTTAAGACTGTTAAATACAGTCATTCAAGTCATCAGTTATATCAGTCATCAGATTCAGTTATCAGTCATGTTAGTTATAAGTAAATTCATGTTATCACGATCTCAGATATAGTTATGCCATATTCATATATTTATTCTCACGTTCATATTAGTCAGTTAGCCAGTATTGTTCATGCATATGAACCCCATGTATTCAGCCTACCTTCCATGCATACTAGTACAATCAAAGTACTGATGCATTTGTGCTATAGTGTCTTATACCATAGGTTCAGAAGTACGAGCTCCAGAGAATCTGTAGCATTCCATCTTAGCAGTCAGAGTTAGCAGTGAGTCCTCATCTTTCTAGGACATAATCATTTATTTATTATCTCTTTGATTAATTTATAAGTTAGAGTTAGTTGGGGACATATCCCATCAACTCCTTATCCAGATAGTTATATTTTAGAGGTTTTTTAGACTATGGTATATTCAAAGAGTATTTCAGTTTTGGGTATTCTGTTACCCCACTCAGACGTTATATTTTATTAGTCTTGTAGTTTTGAACCTTATGGCCTTTAAGTGTCCATTTTCGCATTATATTTAATATGTTATATAGTGTATAGGTACAGATATCAGTCATGGGTTAGCTTGCAGTCCTTCAGATTCATGAGCACCGTGTTGCATTTTGGGTACCAGGATTTGGGGCATTACATGAAGACTTATCACGAGTCATATGGTCTCACTCGTGGTCTCACTAGTGAGTTTTTTCAAATTTCCCCCCTTGATGTTGAACCCACGTTATGACTCATTAGGTCATGCGATGAGTCATTAGGTGTCACTCATTTTCATAACAATAAAGGTTGCCTAGGAATCTACCTTGGATACGACTTGGTCCTCACGAGTCTTAGGGTGATGTCATGAGTTATAGGAAGAGACTCATGACCGAAATATTAAGGGGTTAGGATTTTGGGTCGTAGGCTATGAGTCTTGTTGATGAGTCATGATCAGTAACCGCGAGTCGTTATCCTACTCATAGCGACTGGGAGTTATTTTCCTGCAAATTTTTTATTAAGGATAATTCTGTATTTTCCCTTCCTTTACTCTATTTCCATGACTTAAAACCATTCTTTAGACCTATTCTACCCAATTAACAAAATCATAAACAACCCTTCTCTCTCAAATTCTCTAATCAAGAACAAAGCTAGGGTTTATAAGGGTTGGTCCTCTAGGGCTCTAAGTTTGGTTCCTTCTCCAAATTGTTGGTGTTTTCAGGCTCGTATCTTTTCCCAAAACTTGAACTTTATCATGGAATGCAGTAGTTTGATAGTTTTGTCATTTTAAATATTTGATTTTGGAATTTGGCTTAAGGGTTTTGGATAGTTTTTGTTTAAATGGTACTTCCATTGTTTACATGGAATTATTTATGCTTCATTGATAGATTTCAAAACTAAGTGGGTGAATGGGCATGGTAAATGGGATAGAGGTCATGGATTCCCCCAAACATATGGATTTTTAGTCATGTCGATTTAAATATTTGGTTTTGGAATTTAGATTGAGGGTTTTGGATGGTTTTTGTTTGAATGGTACTTCCATGGCTTACATGCAATTGATTATTCTTGATTAATAGATTTTTTATCTCATTGGGTTCATGGGTATATTAAATGGGATGGGGTCATGGATTCCCCCAAATATATGGATTTTTGGTATTAGAATGGGTAATAACCTCAACCACACCTTACGAAATTGGGATGAAACATGTTGAATGCATAATTTAACCATTTTTGAAACTATTGCATTGCATAAAAAGACTAATGGAATATAAATGATTTTAAAGGTCCTTGGTGGCCATGGATTGATTTTAAATTTGAAATTTGGAGTCTTATCGCTAATTAGTTTGGTTTAACATAATGGAATTGGCTTGAAACCATAACTAATAAGTATGATGATACCATTCAAAAAATGCCTAAATGGATGACTCCTTGGTTAAATGGATGGGTTGTGTCTAAACGATTAATTTTGGCACAATGAGGGTTGTGTAGCTAATCATGGAAGGTAGAGGTACCTGGGGGATCAATATTGGAAACCACGTTTGCCAGCATGGGGGCCTTGGAGGCCATATTCATATTTCACACACACAATATATACATATATATATATATGTATATATATATATATATATATTGGAATCCTAGGGCCTTGGATTCTGGGGCCCATCCTCGTATTTCTCCAGTTTTTGAGACTAACATGCATTGGGTACATTTTGGTGGGGAGAGCTGAACCCATATAGCTCATAGGTGTCTTTACGTAGATAAGAGCTACACAGTGAAGGTTAATTGTTTTAAAGTTCATTCTTAAACCTTGTTTCCTATCCCAACATTATGTATATGTGTATATTTTCATGTATGTGAACATGTACAATGAGTATGTATTGGTTTTGAAATGACATTATTTTATCCCTTACCCGACTTACATGCTAGCGCTCATCCCACGAACAATCCAAGGATACTACATTGTCATTGTCATTGTCATGGTAGGGGGCTTGTCCCGACCTAGTCGGATACTCGGATTCGTTTGAAGACTTTTGTGGACATGTTTGGGTTAAATGGTTGTTATTAATTCTTATAGCTTACCTTTAAGTACGTTGACTATCTTATATCATGCTTGGTTATCTTCCACTGTTATTTTGGATTATGTTTTGGATAGGTTTGGATAGGCTATGGGGTGTTCTTTGGCCCTAGATGGTCTTGAGATACCTACGCGACTAGGCCGACGGTTAGGTTGTGCCAGATACGGAAGTCTCTACCTAGATCTGTAGGATTCTACTAGACACTTAGCTCTTTTACCAATACACTGGTAAACCTAGGCTCTGACTCACAGCCCAATTTCCTAAGTCATGATAGAGCCTACTGTTGCCCACTAGTAAGAAAGCCAACCTATAGTCCCGAACTACTAGTAACGGACTACCAAGATAAATGAAGGAAGAATGTGGAATAAATGAAATAATAGAGTTAAATACATAATGTGTCCCCAAACCTAGTGGAATCAATACAAGAGCTTCTATTTTTAACAAGGATAAAAATAAAAGACTAAACGAATATACAGATACAACTATCTTTAAATACAAAATAGAGATTAATCTAGTGCATTAGAGGGAGAAAAGTAATACTCCGAATGACAGGAGCTTACCCTATGTCTCCAAACCCCAGCTGCTCCCAATGATGTACACAACAACATGATAACTCATATGATTTGCAGGCTACAGAAGTGTAGTATGAGTACTAAGAACATGGTAAATAGTAGGCAATATACATAACATGTAAGTAGAAATGTAAACTACACCAAAATATCAAACGACTACATCATAAAGCTAATGAATTAATATGGATAAACTATCCTATTCATATTCAAGAAACTAACATTATAAAGTTAAAGAGATATTAAGAATGAACTATGCTATTCAATCTATACGCAGTAACCTCAAACCTATACCATATATCATTAGAAAATGTATGCATAAAGTGTGAAATAAAGATATATAGGAGTATAAAATTCCAAGTAATGAATATACAATCTGAATAAATAAAGGAAGGAAGGGATATATAGTAATATCATATATACATATACATATATATACAAACGAGGTCAACTCAAGAAATAACATAAATCATCAAATTAGCATCTTAAGGCCCCGTGATCATAGTAAGAACTAGTACTATCAGAATCAGTGTTGTTAATCCATACGTCTAATCATGAAATAATTACCCATAATAAGGCAACTGTAAATAAAGGAATCCAAAACATACCTTGGATCTCAATATCAGATCATTAACCAATCTATCACGGACTAGCCATAATAGTGATAACAATTATATAAATAAAAATAAAAATACAAGTAACTGGCTAGTTCGGACAAACAATACATAACCGAGCCTTTCATAAACCACAACCGACATATGCTCAAAAGGTTAAATCAATACTCAGCAACAATAGTTTGTACTGCAAGCTGCACTGATACCTATACCTATGCAACCCCCCTAAGGCTTATAGATATAGGGCATACTAGTGATTAGTAATGCACATGTAAGGATGAATACAATAAAATCCATAATACCATAACCAATCCAAGTATAAGAATGTAACCCATCATAATCACTTGTCGAATTTAAATCGGTGCTCATATCATCAATATCATATTTAATTGTCAGACTTGAACCGGTGCTCATATCATTACTATCATAATCAATTGTCGAACTTAAACAAGTTGCTTATATTGTCAATAACATAATCAATATGCTCTGCCAAGTATCAGATATATATATATATATATGTATATGTATATATATATATATAATGCATGGGTTGGACCATGGCTAATAGAGTATAAGTTTGTAAATTCATTGCCCAGGGTAAACTATGGGACTAAGTCATTATAAAAGCGTAGAAAAGGTTGAAATCTCTCATGAATAAGGTGAATAGTATTTTAAATCAATGAACCAGAATCCATCTCGATCAAATCACAAAATAATTATTTTTAGTCTCAAAGGCTCATACGTTATTCATTAAGATGGCATGATTCCAATTATGATGTAATCTGATTTAAAATTGAAAAGTTGGAATAAATTCCTTTTTAGGAAAACAAGTAATAGAACCTTATTTAAGTTGAAACTATACCATTTATAGCTTAGTGAACCTGAATGTACCAAATTTATGCATGCCATCAACATAATCTAAAAATGTGATCATAAGCATCAAAATGTCTAACATCTATGATCACATTGTTTACAAGCATAAAACACTTCCAAAAATCCAACCAATATTATAATCATGGCCTTTGTCCCAATAATATACATAACCATATTATAATAAAAAATATTTTAACAATCCATTAATTAATGTAGAAACTTTATAATAAAGGTTCATTAGTCTCAACTATGTCTAACATGCTAACAATCTTGATAAACTATACCAATATACCCACACTACGAGTCATCCTGTTATTCACATATATGCACTAGATCAAGAATCATAACCATAAGTCATATTATAATCCATATCTAGAATCTATATCATATTTATAAGCTATATCATTCTGCATAGCTGAAATTAGCATCAACCTTTCAATATCCCACTAACACTCATTAGACATATACAATTAACTCAAGCCCCAAATAGGACATTAATAAGGGTATATCATGTATAAATAAGCCTATAAAGTTAACATATGTATTGGCCTGAGGTGGGCCGAAGGCACCCATTTGTAATATCGAAAATTCTTATTTAGAAAACTTCTACCTCAAACTAGGCTAAGGAATCTAAATTCACTCCTAGATGTTAAATAAGATATAATTATCCCTAAAGTGTCAATTCTACCTAAAATATGAGCAACTACGTTAATTCCACCTAAAACATGAGCAACTGAGTTAATTCTATCAAATTATGGTCCCAAGATAGCCTAAATAGTTCATATAAGGCTAATCATACTAATCATGCTTCCAATACCTAAATACCATCCCATATCTAGCATAATATCATAATCATTCTTTGAATTAGCTAAATCTATATAAAAAAAAAGGTAATAGGATCTTAGAAGTATTATAAGTATTTCACCTTAAGGGTCAATTACTCTTTTAGCCTCCAAACTCATAGTTTAGGCTAAGTCATGGTGTTCTACCCAAATCACATCCAAATATTCCTATCTAACATGAAAAATCTATAAAACACCATATAATTAAAAAGAATAGATAGAAGCCTATCTCGATGCTGAATTAAAATTCCTTAAATCATCCATAAATTGTCTTCCTTTGGTCCACAATCTTAAAATTCCATTACACTAGCAAAATAGCAATCTACTTGGCATTAAGATTAAAATAAGACCCATATTGCTATATACAAGATGGTTCTAAAAATGAACATCAAAAATGGGTTCAAAAATAAAAGCGTAAACTATAATTTTAATTTTGAAATACTTTCTCAATACTCATAGGAGTCTACAGTTGAAAACCCAAACAAAAATGAGGTTCAGATCAAAGAAAAATTATTTTCAAGCTTTATCGGCAAAAATCCCAAAACCCATTTTGAAATTAAGAACTTGAATTTGTTTTGAAGATGAAATCAAGAGAAAAAATATAATTATAATACTGGAAACCATACCCATGGAAGAAATCTGAAAAACTCCTTTGGAATCACCCAAATTTGAGCTCCCAAGCCCCAAAAATGGTGAAAATGGGGTTTTGATTCTTTACTTGAGTACAAATCAAGAAAGATAGAGTAAAATTTCTTGGGAAATGGAGAAATAGAGTTTTAAATTGATAGACAAAGATTGCACGAGAAAAAACACATCAAAAATCATCAAAATTGGAGCTTCCAAGCTCTCTAATTATCAAAAATACGAATATGGAGTCTTATACTCACTGATGGTCGTATAAGCAGCACTTTGATTGCTTAAGTGACCTAATCAGGTCAAATGGTCAAAATTTGCTTTCACAAACAAACAAGCACCAGTAAAGTCAAAAACTTATTTTTGACCCCCAAAAATCATGCGGAACCCTATGAATATGATCCAATAGTGAAATTTGATTATAAACCAGATTTTGAATCCAATGGATTTATCAAAACTTTCATCTAAGATCATTTTGAATAAATGTAGTACCCACACCTATAGTTTTATTTTTCATAAAAACCCATCCAATAGCTAAGTATGAAAGCTTCGGGACCTAAAAGGCTACCCCAGCGTAAAATCAATGTTTTGGAGCTTATGGCACTGTCAAAATTCTCATCCAAGGTAATATACTAGGTTTTTTTATCCGAGACCAAATCCTAATCAACAAAATCTCCAAAACAGAGAAATGCGCCTAAAATTCAAATGAACATTGAATAACCAAAACCGACAGTTCCAGTAAATCATAAATGACTAGTATCAACAGTCAAAAGTCTTGAATTACCAAAAAAGTATGAAAATCAAGAAATGTCCTGGAGGTTCATTACAAAATACTACTTGTAATTATTTCTTTATTTAAGAAAAATGGGTCTACTTTACAAACTAGAAATCTAAAACACTTTATTTAGATTTGTAAATATGACCTGATTTGAAGAGTCATGAATTTATAAATGTTTCTTGTAAAAAGATTTTGTTCAATTTTAAATTCATGATCCACTGATACCAATCGTTCGCATCACTGCCCAAACAAACCCTTTTTCCCTACCATTATAAATTATTTTCACCATTACTAGAGAATATAATAGTTTAATTTGTTTAAATCAAATAATAATTTTATTTATTAAATTTATATGTTTTTATTTAATAGATATTATGGTAGGTGGGGCAGGTAAGGATGGTAGGGACAATGGTTAAAGGGGTGAAGATAGGGGTAAGATAAGGTGTGTTAGAGGGAGGAAAAGACATGTGTAGTGAATGTGAAATGCTACCTCAGGAACTTGTTTTTGCTATTTTCATTAGGAAAATCATTTTTAAAGACCTTATTTTCTTGAGAGGTGTGCCATATAATGACCTGAATTTATGATTTTTCATTTTTTTATATTTTGACAACTTTATCATTTTGCGTAGTTGCTAAATGGTAATTTTGAGGTTAGGGGATGGCTGACATAGATTTTAATGTGATCAAAAATAATTTGTACAATTTTGTGAGCTTTAGACTCTAAGAAGACATATAGTTGACTTTGATCAATATTTGTTGTTCAGAGTGTAGGATGGAAAATGGACTACACCAATAGATCTGAAATGTCAAATTTGGGTTAGTAGTGGGGTTGGTTTGAATTTGGGGATTTATATCTCATTTCAATCCATGATTTGAATATAAGGAAAACAGAGTCTCGGAGGTTAATTTTGTGAAAAGGACCTTTTTTAGAAAATCCAATACACCATTGAGTCTGAAGTATTGAAATTAGCCTTGTAGCATATATTGTTTATTTATGTTGGATCCAAATGAATCTCCAGGATCCGTTGGTTAAATTTCTCCACTTAAAAAATTGGTTGGTGTAGCATTTTTAGGTGTATTAGATCCTATTTTGCAATCGTGTAGTCATGTGTCATAATCACAATCCTCGGTGAAAGAATATGTCATGATCGCATGGTGGAGGTACCACAATAATGATTGGTTAATTTTGGATAGGGGCGGGTTGACTCATCATGATTGTGATTCCCAGTTATGAGACCATAATAAACAACTTCATTTACATTTAATGCTGGCCCTCACGATCGCACGATGGGGGCCCGCGGTTGTGAGGCACTGTTCATATTTTTCCTCCATTTTTTGAAGTTTGAGCTATGGATTTAGGTAATTTTGAGGGTTACTTTGCCATTTGAGATTGTGTAAGCTCCAAAACCTTATTCTCATTTTTTTCATCGATTTTATCCTCAAAAACAACTTCAAAATGAAAAATTATGGTTTTTATTGATAAATTATAAAAATGGGTTTTATTCGATTTGCACCTTATTTTTAACCTATTTTGGTGTGGGTTTTCTCCTGTAGACTCCTACAACCTTAAAGATGTGTTTTTGGAAACAAAATTCTGGTCTTACACCTTTCTTTTTCAAACTCATTTTTCAAACCCATTTTGGGCTCAGCCCAAATATGTATGGTATGGGTATCATAAACTTTTTTTTAATGAACAGATGATATAATTGAATGTTTTAGTCAATTTTGAGACTATTCATGATGGGAAGGCTCAAGGTTGAAGAAATTTAGATCGAGATTTTGTCATTTTGAGATAGGTTACAACTTAACTTCTTTTAGATTGAGCTGGATAGTTAATAAATAAGTAAATCATGCTAATGGTTGGGGAAAATATTCCTGTGGTTTGTATTTTGAGATTATTTTTACTATCATATGCCTGTGTGGGAGACTATTTCTTTAGGGCTGGTTCATGATATCTAATATTGTGTGTTGCTTGTACGACACTTTATTTTACTAATATAGGCCTTATTTGAGAATTATTTGCTTTTATAATGATAAAAATATCTAAGTTAGGCTTTTATATGATACTAATAATGTCGTGCATGCATATTTGTTTTAATTATTGCTAATTGGAGTTGATAATCGTGAATTATGGACATATTAAGTTGATCTCTGTGCTCACTTGTATATATATACATGTTATATAGCTTGGATATCATCATATTGAGTTGACTATGAAAATTGTATCCTTGTTCCAAACATATACATTCATGACATACTATTATCATTGGAAAATACTATTTTAAACAAAAAATGAGACACTTTTATAAATATCCTCTTCGTGAATAGGATCCAAAAAGGTGACTTGAGTTTTAGATTGAGATATAGTATATGTGTTGCGAACCCCCATGAGTCCTACATTGTAGCTTCAAACTCAGTGGGTGTTTACATAAAGTATTGCGATGTCTTTTATTATTCCTCTCATCCACATTGCATTGCATTGCATTTTCAAATACATCTTGCTTGTTTTCCTAAGTTGCCTTGACTTTTGCTTAGTTTTATTCTATTTTTGTATTATGTCTGTGTTGTTTCTAATTTTGTGTACTTATATATATTAAAACTACTAGTGTAGATGGTGTGAGCTATTGTTTGGGATTTTTCTGCTTGCAAGTGATGTGATCATAGTATATTTTACATATCTTTTTTCTACTTTGCTCAGTCGACCGATGATACCTACTATGTACAAGTGGATCATACTCACCACTACTATAACCTTTCAAAAAATATTATATCATGAGTACAACTCACAGAGGTAGATTTATGTGGTGGAGTTGGTGATAATTTGTGTTACTGGCCCACTCTAGTCTTTTCAGAAGTGACTCCAAGCCACTTTTATCCATTAGTTATTTTTACTCTTGATTTAGAGTTAGACTAGGTATTTTCAATTTCAAATATTGTTTAGATGCTTTTATGTTATGAAACTAGATTTTGGTGTTGGATTTATGGATTTCTTTCATGTTTCATTTAAAGTTTATTTTTTTTAGCATGACTTTGTTATAGAAGTCTCTCCTAGATGTGTGTTACTATAATTTTGTGTTTACATTATCTATTTGGGTGATTGGATTACATATCAAGGCTGAGCCACAATAAGTATCATTATGACCTAGTTTTTAGGTTATAACAAATTGGTATCTAGGCAGCCTATTCATTGATATCATAAGTGTAAGGGGAAAATGTCTAGTAAAGTTTCGTGCATCTATGCGTAGACATTTGTATCTATTTATGAGAGGATTTCTTTAGGAAAAACTTCTCTATTTTGACTCCTAGTTGTACTGGTTATTCTTAACCCATGTTCTAAATTATGTTCCACTTATTTATATGCAGATATTGAGGACAACATCTCATTAAGATATGAATATTGAGCTAGCACTCGAGGATAGACCCAAGACTAAAGGGAGATTCATGGATCATGGATGGCCCAGAAGTATAGGACAGGCATAAGGAGATTTTCCATCTAGAGAATGTGCTAAGAAGACCTCTCTTATTCCTAAAGTTGTGTATTCTAGGGATGACCAACGGATAGGGGATGCGGGGCTAGCTCATGTCACATAGGGTTCACTTGTTACCCAGTTCTAGAGGGTCTGTTGATTTGGTTATTAACTTATTTGGATGGTTTTTGATATTCCATGGTTTCATGGCCTTTTTTATGCTTAAAATAATGAAATTATTCAAGTACTTAGGTCTTTTTAGTTAGATATGATGCTCATTGTGTTTTGTTTTTCAATAAAATAGGGTTGGAAGTGAGTACAATAAATAAAGGAAGAAAAAGCTGTAGAAAATAAAGTATCTTCTTTGATAAGGAGTCATTGCACAACGTTACAACTCCTCAACAAAATCGTTATGTGACCAGTGAAGAAATTGAAGAAGAATAATAAAGTTAAAGCTCACTATGAACCATAGAATCTAATTATGAGTCATAGCAGAGATCATCATAGGCCAAAATATGACAAAACTATGAAATAATACAATTTTGAGCCTAGTGGAAATGATCCAGGTTATGACTCATAGGATCTAACTATGAGACAGTGAAATGTTATTCTAAGCATATGAGTTAAGTTCTAAAAGCTGAAAATGTCACTTGAGTTATAATAAGTCAGGCAAGGACTCATTCGAAGACTTGATGAGTAATCACTAAAGAGCAAAGAATATAGGATATGGAGCTAACAATGAGTCTGCGATAGTCTAGACAACTTGCTTTCTAAGGCGTTACTATTGCTGGTCATATTTTACTATTTTATTTTAGTTAAGATATTCTTTTTGTGTTACTATGAATACTTCTTTAAAGTTTCTGTATTAATTTATGACCTCTTTATACTTACAACATTATACTAATTTTGAGATACACTTTTGATCTTGGAATCCCTATTCATGACTTTTACAATGTGAGATTAATTTAAGATTCTTGTGTTTACTCTTAATTTAAAGTAAGATTATTCATAGGATTTCTTTTATGAATTCTATGGGTGTTATTGAAAACATGAGTGGCTAAACCTCCTAGCTAGGTTTGTGGGAATCTTGATGGAATAACGAAGTAGAGGAAGTGCAAAGTCTTTCTTGATTGATGTTTTTGCATGTATTATAATTTACTAACGAAGTTCACAAAAATAATTTAAAGATGTAAACATTCGTCTAATTAACTTAAGAACCAAAAGGAGATAGTTAATCTTGGATCCAGGGAAAAGGTAAGTATTGCAACACTATAAGCCTCAAAAGGTTATGAGCAAAATTTACCAAAGGTGTTTAAAAGACAGGTGGTAATACATACTTTTCAGATTCTGCATGGAAGACATTGAAATAGTTTGACGAAGCTTGATAAGTCTACGGAGTTAGGGGGAACATAGTCTTAGTATTCATCTCATATTGATTTCAGCAAAAAGTGATCAAGGTTTGTTACTACTCTTACTATTCTCACAAAATCCCCCATTTACTTTCTGCACTTTTTAGCTACTTCAACAAGTTCATGATAGAGATTTTTCCTATTCTATGTGGGTTCAATCCCACCCTTTGTTTGGTTCTATATTTGAAAGAGATCGAATTATACTTTCTTGGAGGTGTAATTTTAGGCAGCATTAAATTTTGGCTCCGTTGTTTAAGAATACGATTATAAATTGATTGATTGATTTTGTTAAGTTTATTTTTATTGTTTTTCAACTATTCTTGAGAAGTACATCGGTCTATACCTAATACTCAGTGTCAAGGTAATCCCTTGATCCCACTTGATCCTGAGCTTGAACGAAACTTATGATATAATTGCAAGATGATAAAGCATGAGAATGGGGTTCATGATGACTGTTAATTTGATTTCTGCACCTCCAAATGGTGTTTAAGAAACAACTACTCAAATAACTACAAAGTTACTAGCTGAAGAGAATACGAGAAGGGAAGTTGTCGAATATTCAAATTAAGAGAAAAGAGTGAGATGGGAAGAACAATTTTGAGGAGAACTAGATAGATAGAGCTAAAAGGGATAAAGTTCAACCCCCTGATTTTAGCACTTACTGGCATTTGATGATCTGGTGAAAGATTTAGGGTATGTTGAGCCTATTGAGATAAAATCTATCATTCCTCTTGAGTTAACTCAAGGGGTGAAGTTTGACATTATGAGTGCTATGATTTAGTTTTGTACTTTGAAAAGTATTCTTGCTAGTTTAGCGACAGGCGATGCAAACATGCATATCATGAACTTCATTGGAAGTTTCACTTCAAATAATCTTCCTGGTGTTAATCAGGAAGCTTTGAGACTTAGGTTGTTCCCATTCTCTCTTATAGAAGAAGTGAATTATGTTTAGGGGAGCTACATCAGAGGTATATCAACAATTAGAATGAGTTACGGAAACAATTCTTGGACTAATTCTTCCCATATTTTAGAATGTTGTAGTTGATACTATTACTGCAGGGATTTTATAAGCCTTTGTTGGAATCTAGCTATAAAAATCTTAGAGAATGTCTTTGATACCAACTAGGCATTGAATACTTAAGAGGTAGAAAAAAGAGCTGGCACTTATACTATTGTTGCTTCTAGTGAGTGGAGTACCCTAGTTGATCAAGAGTTTCATAGTTGAGGATGATGATTGGTTATTGACCAAGAAATTTGGAACTATGAATTTAGTAAAGGTGAATACACTGGGCATGTGTGGTTAGTATGCTAGACATTTTGAGTCTTAACTCTGAGGAGGAGGCTAAGTATTTGGACAGAGAAATAGCGAGTTTCTAAGAAAAAAGTCCAAGCATGACTCATGAAACTTGAGGCAAGGGAATCATGGCTGAAACTATATGGTCACTGGTATAGGGATCAAGGCAGAGAGAGATAGTGATTGGAGGAAAAAAAATATTATAAGGAGAAGAGTTATGCATATATTCCATCTGGGAACCGTCATTCCAATTCAAAGATAGTAGTAGTACTTACAAAGCTAGTTAAGGGTTCAAAGAATCAAGAAAGTTACATTAAGATGATTAAGGCGGATATATTTTGGGACTGAGATTGAAAGTAGAATCACATGCGACTGTGATTATGCAGCTAGAGCACCGATTTGGTCAGATGTCGGCTACTTTGATTCAGTGTCAACTGGGTACTCTTTTGAGAAACACCATTCAATATCAAAAGAATGACAGCCACTGCTTATCTATTACCACACAAAGTCATAAGGTTACTATTGATCCTCCTATGATGCTAGTTGATTAGGTGAGGAAAGATGCTACTGATCTTGATGATACACCCAATATTGAAACTCAAAAGTTTGTGACTAATGTGGAGATGTCATAGAAATTGACGGTGTTGATAAATAAGGTTATACTAATAAAGAAAAGGTTAAGTAGCTCAAACCATTGTTGAATACCATTCCACAACCTCCTCTACCTTTTCCCTAAAGGTTGAAGAAAAAATAGGAAGAAAGAAAATATTAGAAATTTATATCAATGTTGAAAGAATTATTCATGAATATCCCTCTTATAGAAGCATTAGAGAAAATTCCCCGTTATTCAAAGTTCATAAAGGAGTTAGTGATGTATAAGAGGACGGTGAGTTTTGAAGCACCCAAGATCATGGCCTTGCAAAACTTTTGGTTTTGAGTATGTTTTTGAAAATATGATTGGACAAACCACTCGTACCCCCTTGGATATGAGTCATATCCACTTTCCCCCTCCTCTCATACCCTAAGAATCCAATAAGGATATAATTCTATCCTCTATACGACTTGTCCTTCCCTCGCTCATACCCAAGGGTAAGAGTCATACCTAGGTAAGTCGTATAGTGCACGGTCCTTGGTAAAGAGTGGACTATTTTTCATACGGATCATAGATATGGTTTAGGTGTGATTCATACCCTTTGGATATGACTAAATGGTGGCTAGTCATACCCTTGACAATGTATATGACCTAGGAGAAGCCTAGGGTATGATTTAGAGTACCACCCATACCCTAGGGTATGATCACTAAGTGAATCATATGGGGGAGTCCTACCCCTGCACGAGCTCGCTTTTCAGCTTTTAACTAAGGACATTTTGGTTATTTCCCTTCCCTAAATCCCTAACCCCTCTCACTATATAAGGCATTATATCCTTCTAAGTCTTTATTCTACAAGACTAAAACACTCCTAAACACTCTAAAGGCTTCTTGAAGAAAGATTAAAGGCTAGGGTTTGGAAGGTGATCATCTAGCGGCAAGAGGGAGTTAACATTCTTGGTGATTCAAGTTGTTTAAGGCATGTAACTCTTCCCCGTGATAAATAACTCTAAACCCATGTATTTTACACTTGGATTAGTAAGTGTACATGGTGGTTTTGAAATCCAATGATAAGGGTTTTATTGCCTAATCATTAATAATATTATCTGTTGCTTAGAATTGTGTTAAAACATGTTATTAATGATGAATGGCATATGTGGATTCTTTTTGTATGTGGTTTAAGATGAGGGTCTTGAGTAACCCTAATCTTGGTGATTTCTGCCATGAAAATAGCCTCATTGAAGGTATGCACACAAGGTGTTTATGAAAATATTTAAGTGAATTATCTAGTTACATGTTGGTGATTTTTTGAGTTTGGTAAATTACCCAATAAGCATGAATGATTGATAATAGAGATTCATAGGGTAATGAGAGCCATGTATTGTATAATTGATGACCTTTTTGGGTTAATGACTTTTCAGGGATTGAAGCCCCTAAACATGAATATGAATTTTAATAGTATGTTAAACTAAAATACGGTGAGAAGATGGTATAAGATTTTTAATTAAATATGAGTAGTCATGTGGGTCTTGATGATCGTAAATTGAATTGATGATAAATTTAATTAGGGCATTTAGCCCATTGGAGTGACTAGTGGTTAAATAATTTTGTGAAGGTCAAAGGTGTATCTATGGTATTGGTCTATTGGAAATGAACGTGATAAAATGTTGCTGATGAATGTGAATGCTTGGTAAATATTTGATAGAGGCCTTATTGGCCATGTAAGAAGTAAGGGAATATCTTTGATAGTTGGTTGGCTAAATGGGTCATAGTCCCTAAAACATGAACTTGAATTATGTTTGAATAAAAAGGTATGTGTAAGGATAGTAATGAGGAATGATTGTTTTGTAGAGGTCTTGGTAACCATAAATGAAATTTCATTGTGTTGTGAACTAAGGTCTTGGGTCTATTTAAAAGATTAATGTTTAATTTAGCTCGACAAACACCATGTGGTTGTCTATGGTGTTGATATGTAGCCTTGGTGGCTAGAATTACTTAAATGAATTCAATTCCTTATGTGTTGAATGGTGTGGGTGCTGATACGTGATTAAGGAGGGCTAGAGTCAAAATATTGATTATTGATGAAATTATATGGGTGTTGGTTTGTGGTCCTTGTCCACTTACCATACAAGGCCTGTTGGTTTGTAGTCCAAGTCCATTTACCATACAAGGCATGTTGGTTTGTGGTCTAAGTCCACTTACCATACAAGGCATTTTGGTTTGTGGTCCAAGTCCACTTACTACACAAGGTGTATTGGTTTGTGGTCCAAGTCTACTTACCATATAAGGTAAGTCAATTCATGGTTTGTGTCCACTTACACTAAGAGGTATGTTGGTTTGTGTTTTATGTCTACTTACCATAAGTGGTAGGCTGGTTTGTTCTACATGTGTACCTATCATATAAGATGTTTCAGTTTGAGGATCGTGTCGTCTTGCCTATTGTTACATAGAACCCTTATATGGATAAAATGTAATGGTTGAAGTTTGTGAAGTCCTTCGTTCTATGTCACATGAATGAATGATTCGAGAATGCATGTTTTGATTTTTTCTAGGGTTTGGCACGTTGTGTAACTATGTGTACATGTATCTTCATATATGCGTATACTTATGTACATGTGATTGTATATAATGTTTTGACATGGATTGGAAAAAAATGTACTATTTTATCATTATTCTTGGGTTACATGCTAGCGCTCCAACCGTTAACCATCTCCGGACGCTATGTCCCCACACGATATAGGGGCCAAAGGTTTATCTTCTTTTCCTGCAAAATGACCAAATGATCAGGTAGATCGTGTGCAATAATAAAGTGGTGAGCTTTTATTCTTTGAATGGCACATATTTCATAGTCTATTTACCTTATGTTTTAAACATGATATTGGCAATTGTCGGGGGCATGTCCCAATATATGTTCATATATTTAGACTTTGAATCTGTATAGAGGTACTATGGATGACTCTGGACTTAGGTATATTGGCTAGACTATTGATATTAAAGAATTTCTAGATATTGTTTAAGTTTTGACTATTATCCTTATGTTTCCTCTATCTTATAACAAGGTCGAAATTTCGCCACCCTTATGGGTATTGTGATAATGATTAGGTTGTGTTATTAGGGAGACCTATAGTTCATATGGGTTTGAGGTTCCCCTACGACGTGGCCTAATTTTGGGGCGTGTCAAGTTGATATCAGAGCCTAGGTTCATGGTCAGCTGGGTGTCTATAATACCATGTCGAGTAGAATCTTTTTTATGGGTATGAAGTATGCCACACTTATAAAAGAGGGGCTATGACATATTGTAGGAAATGTTTCCCCTTTTTGTGTTTCAATCTCAAGCTACAGAGTCTAAGGTCTTGGCTCCTTTAATTTCTATTTGATATCTTTCAGATCATGCCACCAAGGAGATTTGATACTCAGGAAAACCCTTTAGTCCCTATTGGGGACAAAGTAGACGGAGCTTGTCTAACTTCTGGGGTTCAAAATCAGGTTAGGGCTATGGAATATGGCCATCCTCATGGGGTTCCACCTGTCCCCACCAACCCTGCTTATGAGAGTAAAACTCCTCCTTAGTTCTTTCAAGGGGATGCTTCTAATGCTGAGTTTTATCACTCTATCAACCTTTGACCCAATTTGTAGCTTCTCAAATTAGGCGTGGTGCTTCTTTTGCTACATTCACTGAGGCCATAAGAGTTGGCCAATTCATAAAGTTGTACCCACTTATATTTACGAGCGTAAAAGTTGAGGAAGATCCCTAAAGTTTCATTGATAAAATGGAGAAGATCTTTTAGAATATGCATACGTTAGAGGTGGAAGGTGTTGAGTTTGCTTTCTAATAAATGATGGATGTAGTGTACCAATGGTACGAAGAGTAGGAGATGTCTAGAGGTATGGGTTCTAGTCTGGCTGAGTGGAAAGATTTCTCTAGTACCTTGCTTGACTGCTTTTATTCTCAAGAGTTAAGAGAAGCGAAAGCAGGAGAGTTTTTTAATTTAAGGTAAGGTAGGATGTCCGTTAAGGAGTATACCTTGAAATTTTATTAATTATGGAGGTATGACCCTGAGATGCTTTCTACAATAATGGCTAGGATGCATAAATTTGTTTCAAAACTCTCTCCCAAATTAATCCTTAAGAGTAAGGAAGCTTTGTTGATCAGCAATATTAACATCTCTAGGTTTGTTTTATCTATGCAACAAGTGAAGGAGGAGAAAAATAAACAAGGTGAGATTAGTGAGATGCAAGGTAAGAGATCTTAGCCTTTTAAGCTAAGTGAGGGTCAACAGTTTAGTGGTAGATTGTTAAGGAGAAAGAACTAGGTGAGTGGTTATTCTCAGGCCAGTGAGGCCCAATCAGAGCCGACCCATCCCCTTTGTAGATTATGTGGTCAGCATGACCGTGATGAGTATGATAAAGGGAAGAATAGATGTTTTTATTATGGTCAAATTGGGTACATACAACAAGAATACCTTTCTCGAGTGGCTAGTCAAGATGACAGATCCCCAATTACTACTTCATCTACTCCAGTACTGAAAGGTTTTATCTCTGCTTTTGTTTTTGGTACCGGCATTGGCCGGAGTTGCTTGTATGCACTTACTAGTCACTAAGATTCTAAGGCATATCCGAATATTGTTATTGGTATACCGAAAAACTACTTACCCATGTTTTGTATGTTTTACTTGTTATGTTCGATTAGTATAGTGAAAAACTCCTTACCCATGTTATGTATGTTTTGCTTGGTATGTTCGATCCCATCAGTGATTATGTATATCAATTTTATTTAGAGTTATTTGGGCTCTTTTTTGTTTCTACTCCGATAATAGACTTTATGGTTATAAGGAGTCTATAAGGGGTGTATGATAGCTGTTGGTAGTAAGGAAAATCTTGTTGATCGATAGAGGTGGAAATGATTGCATTTGATGTCATTTAGGGGAGAATTTTTTGCATTTGTGCTATGTTCATTAAATTATTGGACCCATAAGGTCTTGTTTAAACTTCCCTAATAAGTTGATAATTATACGAGAGGAAGTTTCTTTAGTGGCTAAAGAAAGGTTCCTCTCTTATCTTAAGAGCCTAAGGGTTAATCCTAAAAGAGGTGGCTTTGGTAAAGGTTTCTTGGAAGAACTAAAAGTCTGAAGAAGCTACTTGGGAAGTAAAAGAGGACATGAAGTCCAAGTATCCGTAATTACTTTCAATTCCAGAAACTCATGCTTGAGATATGTGTTGGTTTTCCTAACTTGGTTTATGTCTTTGATGGACAATGTTTTAAGACCCAGATGCTTAGAATTGATTCCTGTCCTTGTTAGATAAGGGGTTAAAGTTCCCAATACTTGAGTTGCTTTATATCCTTGAAAATTTAGGGGTTCAAGTCCTTGGGATTTGAATTGACTAAGTGTCTTTGACAAATGATGGGATGGAATAAAAAGAGTCAATAAAATAAAATGGATGATTGATAATGATCATGATATGTGTTGGGTTTTATCTTTATTGCGTTCTTTGTCCAAACATGTTTAAAGTTTGGTGGATCTGTGATAGTGTGTTAACTTATGTTGATTTTCTCCTTACTCGTCATCCGCGGATAATGATCCAAAGTGGGGGAGAATAAAACAACCAAGATCTTGTCCTTGCAAAAACTTTGGGTTTTGAGCATATTGTCCTAGATATGATTGTAAAATCCACTAATATCCCTTGTATACGAGTCGTATCCACTCTCTCCTCCCCTCTTGTACCTTAAGCAGCCTATAAGGATAGTGATGTTGGATGTATTTATGCATTCTAGTGTTACTACCTAGCCATTTTATCCTTGTTTTGAGGATGATTATTATGATATATGACTTGATAATTATATAAATAAGCATTTATGTATCCAAGTATGTGTTCACAATATTTAACGGTGTTTCCACACAAGTTTTTGTTCAATTTGACAATTTAGAGTTCAACCAAGAAAACTAGTGTTACTAGCTTGAGCTAGATGTTATCTAGGCTTTTGTGTTGGGTTCTAATGTGTTTTAATGAGTTACTAAGGTTTTTATTATGTATTTATATGTGAAACAACTTATTTATAATTCTCAAGGGTCAATTGAATCAATACAAGAGTCAAAACAATAAACTTAAGCTCAATGGGAATTTAGCCTATGCTTTGTTCGGGTTTGTAGTTCACCGTCTGGGATACTATGTCATTTTGAGCTCTAAATTGTTGTGTTTAATGATATAGTATGCTTGGTGAATAGATTATGATGATACATGTAGGATATAGAAGGTTCAAATCAAGTGGAAATAACTCAAATAGGCTCGAAATGGCTCAATGAAAGCACAATACAAAAATTGACACAATTTAGATCCCTGAAATATATGGGGAGTGTGTGGAGTGTAGTAGTGGACAGTGGAATCGTTTAAAATACCACTGTATTCAGAAAAAGCCCAAAATGTTGACCAACTATCACATGTACATGTTTATGGAGTTTAAGAAGGTGCCGCAATGGGTGAAATTGAGGTGGAATTCTGGAAATTGACAATTGTGGATTGGCATATCACTACTATGCGGTGGCCATCAAAAGTTGAAAAAACTTCCTAGCTGAAGGATAATAACATGGAAACCCAATCCTATTTGGTTAATGACTTGTTTACTATAAATATAACGTGTTAAGTCATGTTTTAATCATCTTGGAGACCCTAGATCACTTGGAACAACATTGGAGGCTACCAAAACTTCTTTTTAGGCTTTTATTTCTTTAATTTAACTTTATTTATGATTTTAATCAGTCATACAATTATTTGGATGGTGATTATGACTATGAGTGGCTAAAAAACCTCTTTCCAGGGTAAAAGCCAAGAGCATGAGTACTGTTGTTTTTAATTAAGTTTGTTTGATTTGCTTATCATTATTGGTTGTTTATTTACTCTTGTTATAACTATTTTAAAGATTCACGACCCTTAAAATACATTAATTGTATATTTTTTGATCTCAGGATAGGGAATAGGGAGATAGAACATGGGAATAAACAAAATATGGTTTGTATTTATTTATGAAATAAGGAATTCAAATTAGTATCTAGGATAGGGATGTAATTAGAAGCCTTACTTGATTCAAACGTAGGATTATATCTTAAAGAACTTAGGTGGACCAATACATCCCCGCTCAATGATGTATTTGTAAGGTTCAACTTAGGAAAAAGATTAAAGGTTGGGAATCTGTGATGTATGTAGGTGATTCTCTAAGGCCAAATTATGGTAATGCCTACAACATAAAGTGGTTGACTTAGCCACTAAATCATCCATGGAATGTCCCACAGCCACAGGCCCAATTAAATCAGTCAATAAGCAATATAAAGGAGATTATGAAACAACTCTTAGTTAATCAAACACAGTTTACTGCAAATTTGAAGGGGCCACAAGAAGTTTAGAGTTGCACATTAGGAAAAATTAGCAAGCATTAAATACTAGGCCACAAGGTAGTTTGCTAGCTGATATAGAAACTCCAAAGCAGGTTATGGCAATCACTTTGATTAGCGGTAAAGAGCTTCAAGGAGAACCTCCAAAGGCAACGAAGGAAGATGATGCAGATTTAACTCCCCAATAGATTTCTAAAAAGTTGCTGAAAAATCAAGAAAGTTTGAGTACTTGAAAAAGAAAGTGGTTGATGAACTTGAAAAGAAGAAGATGACGCCACTACCGTTCCCTCAAAGGCAAATAAAAGTAAAGAAGGATGATACATTCAAAAAGTATTTTGACATATTCAGAGAAATGTATATTAGTTTACCTCTTTTAAATGCTTCGCAGAGTATTCCCCAGTATACAAAGAACTTGAGGGATGTGGTACCGAAGAAGGTGAAATTGTAGGATGCAGGATCAATAACAATCACTGAACAATGTAGTACGGTAATAACACAGAAAATGCCTAAGATATTGATAGATCAGGGGAAGTTTGCTATCCCTATTCAAATTGAGAGAAAAATGGTCCACACATTTAGTGACTTAGGGGCGAGCATTAATATGATTCCCCTATAATTGTTTAAAACATTAGTCTTGGGAGAGCCAAGTTTGACCATCATGGTTTTACAGCTGGCGGATGGGTCATTTACACATCTAAAAGGAATAATTAAGGACGTCCTCATAAAGGTTGGTGAATTCATTATACCCACTGACTTTTTTGTTCTTGATTTTATGGAAGATGAATAGGTACCAATCATCTTGGGGAGCCCATTCTTAGTAATTAGAGGGGCTTTAATTGATACTAGAGAAGGCACGCTCAAAATGAGGGTAAAGGATGAAAAGGTGGGATTTAATGTATACAAAGCACCCAATGTAACGTCCTAAATTAAAATTTGGGTATGATCAATGTTATTAAAATAGAAAAATGTCAGGTTGTTTGTGTACAAAAGACCTCTTTGGATTACCTAATTTAGCGTCCCAAGTTGAATCTACTATTTTCTAATATGATGATGGTTCAAGTGAAGAGACATGTTTACCTTGAGAGTCCAAAGCTAAGAGGTCAGAAACGACTGCAAAATGGCTCCCAAAAGGTAGTAAAAGGGTGAAGTAATATGGTTAATTCGAGTTAGGTCATGCCGCGATACTAAATCAAGTGCTGCTTAAGAGGCAACCCAGTTTAAGTAGGTATGTTTTCTTTTCAGTTTTTACTTTTTATTTCACGTAGTTATTGTTTTTGTTTAAGTCACAGGTGAATGGGAAGTCTGAGTACCTTAAACGTGAGCTAAGGAGCATGCCAAAGATTGAGTGTGGGGTCCTACAGATCTCTTTGATATGTAAAGATGCTACTATCTAGTCCTAGAGGCCTCAGGGAGTATTTCTATTTCTTACTTTTAAGTTCACTTTAGGGACAAAGTAGATTTTTAAGTGTGGGGTGGATGGGGAAGTTCCTAAAATTTTGGCTCAATTTAAAATAATTTGTGTAAGATATTTGAGTTAGTGCTATTTATGATTGCATGATGCAAGTGGGTTTGGTTGTAAAAGCATGTTGATTGAATGAATTACTATTTTTGAGACACCTAATCTCATTTTTGTAACTCTTGTACTTTTTGGATTAAATTTGAATTCATGCTATATTTTGCTTAAGAGTCTAAGGTGATCCTATTGAGTTAAGCATATACCATTTGCGTGTGAGGTTTAGAATATTCCTTGTTGCATGTGATGTCAAGAACTTTCCCAATATGTGTGTGAAGCGAAATAAAGAATATAGGTTTAGGACATGATTTAGGCATTTCTTTGATAGCCTTGTTTTATACCTTCTATTTTTCCTACCCTTTGTCCATATCCTAGCCAATATCCATTGAGCCTTTAGCCTTTTATTTGGTAGATACAAAAGTATCCTTATCACTTCTTTGATAGACCATAATTTGATCCAAGAATCTCCTAAGTGCTTTAATGAAAAAAATTAAATAAGGAGTTTGAGAAATTAATAAAGAAAAAGGTGAAATTGATGCCCTAAGGTAATATTTATTGGTGTTTATGTTTGATGTGTGGTGTTTGGGAGTGATATATATAGTGTTATAAATATTTCCATGATTTTTAAAAAATGAGAAAAATTGAATCTTGAAGGAATAAACACGCCCACCATGTGTTTGTGAAACTGCTTAAAAGAGATGGGGCAAAAATAAAGGTGATGGGTTGATGGAAAAAGTTTAATTTGGTTGTTGGCTATTGGTTTTAAATGTATAATATAGTATATTAAAGAACTTAGAGAGTTTAGTCACTATTCCCAAATAATTCCGACCGGTCCCTTAGCCTACATTACAACCCGGAAAAGACCTATTTGATCCTAAATTCAACATTTTGATATTAGTGGAGTACTACACTAAGGGAAAGCCTATGTTTCATTATGTGTAATTTGTGAATTCTCTTTTAGAGTGAGCATAACTTGATTTGTATACCCATTGTGTTCTAAATTTCCATTATTATGAGTGATTATGGGTAACTCTCTTGTTATGAGGGTAAATGTTTGATGAATGTGGGTAATTTGTATGATGTCTTATATTGAGCAATATCCATGAGTTTTCCACTTGTGAAGTCCATTCTTGAGCCTAGGATGTTTTGAAGTAGGATTCTTGAGCTTTCAATTGTGTACGACATGCTTAGTGTTGTAAATTTACTTTCCATGGAGTCATTGTAGTGCTAGCTTAAATTTGTTTCTTGTAGTAGAAGTGTTTAGTTTTTCCAGCTCATGGTGTTTATATTTAAGAGTTTTCCGAGGATCAACAAGGCTTTAAGTTTGGGGTGGTCATGTTGGGTGTATTTATGTATTCTAGTGTTACTATTCTATCCTTTTTATCCTTGTTTTGAGGATGATTTTTATGCTATATGTGTTGATAATTATATAAATGAGCATTTATGTTTCCAATTATGTGTACACAATGTTTAATGGTTTTTCCACACAAGTTTTGATTCAATTCAACCATTTAATGTTCAACCGAGAAAACTAGTGTGACTAGCTTGAGCTAGGTGTTTTCTAGGATCTTGTGTTGCATTCTAAAATTTTTAATGAGTTCCTAAGGTTTTTATTATGTATTTATATGTGAAACAACTTATTTATAATTTTCAAGGGTCAATTGGATCAATACAAGAGTCAAAACAATAAGCTTAAGCTCAATGTGAATTTAGCCTATGCTTAGCTCGTGTTTCTAGTTCACCATCTTGGATGTTGTGTTATTTTGAGCCCTAAATTGTTTTTTTAATGCGATAGGATTTTTGTGAATGTATTATGATTGTACATGGAGGATATACAAGCTTCAAATCAAGTGAAAACAACTCAAAAAGGCTTGGAATGGCTCAATGAAAGCACAATATAAAAATTGATGCAATTTGGACCCCTGAAATTTATGGGGCACATGTAGAGTATCAGAGTGGCAAAAGGACGCGTTAAATACACCACTGGATTCAAGAGGCCCAAAATTTTGATCAAATGGCGTGTGTACATTCGTATGGAGTTTAAGAAGGCACTGTGACGCTGTGAAATCGCAGTGAGATTCTGAAAATTGACAATTGTGGATTGGCATGTCACCGTTATATGGTGGCTATCAAAAGCAAAAAAAATGGCCCAACTGAAGGATAATAACACGGAAACCCAATTCTATTTGTTTTATGACTTGTTTACTATAAATATAACGTGTTAAATCACATTTTAATCATCTTGGAACCCCTAGATTGCTTGGAATAACATTGGAGGCTAGCAAAACTTCTTTTTAGGCGTTTATTTATTTTATTTAGCTTTATTTATGGTTTTAATCATTCATACCATTATTTTGATGCTGATTATAACTATGAGTGGCTAAAAACCCTCTTTTCGGGGTTAAATCCAAGAACATGAGTACTATTGTTTTGAATTAAAATTGTTTGAGTTTGTTATCATTATTGGTTATTTGTTTTTTCTTGTTATAACTATTTTAAGGATTCACAAACCTTATAATACATCAATTGTCTACCTTTTGATCTCAGTAGAGGGAATAGGGAGATAGAATATGAGAATAAACAAAGTATGGTTTTTATTTCTTTATTAAATAAGGAATTCGAATTAGTATCTAGGACAAGGATGTACTTAGATGCCTTAATTGATTCAAACGTTGGATGATAGCTTAAAGAACTTATGTGGACCATTACATCTCCGCTCAATGATGTATTTGTAAAGTTCAACTTAGGTAAAAGACTAGAGGTTGGGAAACCATAATCATGCAATTAACCCTACGAATCAACAACCAAGATAAGCAAGTTAACGGATGAAGTGCAATAACATAGTATGATTGTTCAAAGTTCTTTAACCCTGGTGTTTTCTCTTATTGATTGTTTCAATATCTTTACATTTACATTGTTTACTTTTCCCTATTTATAAATTAAAAACACTCATTTCAGTTACACTTACATCAAATAAATCAAAATTGTGAACCAAAATAGAATTATTATTGAATAAAGTCTCTGAGAAATCGATGCTTGGTTTCTTGAAGGCCACTTTACTACTTGATAAGACCACTTGCACTTGTGTGTGTGCTTAGGCACTTTTAGATAGCATTTTGTCTTCTATACAACTTGGCCTCCCCTCATTCTTACTCAAGGGTACGAGTTGTACCTAGGTAAGTCATATAGTTCATGGTCTTGGTGAAGAGTGGACTATTTTTTTGATACAGATCTTAGATATGGTTTAGGTATGATTCTTACCCTTTTGATATGAGTCAATGGTGGGTATTCATACCCTAGATAGTATATGTGACCTACGAGAATCCTAGGGTACGAGTTAGGGTGGAACTTGTACCCTTGGGTACAATCACAAAAGGAATCCTATGAGGGAGCTGTACCCCTGAACGAGCACACATTTTATCATTTAACTAAGGACCTTTTGGTTATTTTACTTTCCTAAAACCCTAACCTTTCTCACTATTTCAGGAATTGAAGCCTTCTAAGTTTTGATTTTACAAGACTCAAATACTCGTAAACACTCTAAAGGATTCTTGAAGTAAGATTGGAGGCTTGGGTATTGAGGGTGACCATCTAGTGGCGAGAGGGAGTCAACATTCTTGGTGATTCAATTTGTTTAAGGCATGTAACTCTTCCCCTTGCTAAATAAATCTAAACCCATGTATTTCAAACTTTTATTAGTTAGTGTACATGGTGGTTTTAAAATCAAATGAGAAGGGTTTTGTTGCCTAATGATGAATAATGTTGTTTCTTTCTTAGAGTTGTTTTTTATACATGTTATTGATGATGAATTGTATATCTGATAGCTTGTTGTATGTGGTTTAACATGAGGTATTGAGTAACCCTAATCTTGATGATTTATGCCATAAAAATAGCCTCGTTGAAGGTATGCACACAGGGGGTTTATGAAAATATTTGAGTGAATTACCTAGTTATATGTTTCTAATGTTTTGAGTTAGGGAAACATCCCAATAAGCATGAATAATTGATAATTGAAATTGTGAAGGTAATGAGATCTATGTATTGTATAATTGATGACCTTGTTGGATTAATAACTAATGAGGGATTGAAGCCCCTAAACATGAATATGAATTTGAAAAGTTTGTTAAACTAAAATTTGGTGAGAATGTGGTATAAGATTTCTAATGAAACGTGAATAGTTACGTGGGTCTTGATGATCGTAATTGAATTGATGAATAATTCAATTAAGGCATTTAGTTCATTGGAGTGATTAGTGGTTAAATGGTTTTATGAATGACAAAGGTGTATCTATGGTATTGGTCTAGTGGAAATGAATGAGATAATATGTTTTTTATGAATGTGAACACTTGGTAAATGTTTGGTAGAGTCCTTGATGGCTCTACGAAGATTAAGGGGATTTCTTTGATATTTGGTTGGCTAAATGTGTCATAGTCCCTTAAACATGAACTTGAATTGTGTTTGAGTAAAAAGGTGTGTATAAGGATAGTAATAAGGAATAATTTGTTCGTATAGGTCTTGGTAACCATAAATGAACTTGCAGCGTGTTGTGAACTAAGACCTTGGGTCTATTTATATGATTAATGGTTAATTTGGGTCAGCAAAGACCATGTGGTTGTCTATGGTGTTGATATGTAGCCTTGGTGGCTAGAATTACTTAAATGGGTTCAAGTACTTATGTGTTGAATGGTATGGGTGTTGATACATGATTAAGAAGTGCTAGAGCCCAAATATCGATTATTGATGAAATAAGATGCATGTTGGTTTGTTGTAAAAGTCCACTTACCGTAAAAGGCATGTTGGTTTGTAGTCCAAGTTCACATACCATAAAAGGTATGTTGGTTTCTGGACCAAGTTCACTTACCATACAAGGCGTGTTGGTTTGTGGTTCAAGTCCACTTACCACGTAGGGCGTGTTGGTTTGTGGTTCAAGTCCACTTATTTAAGACCCTGCAAAATCCTAAGTTTAATTCTGTCCTTTAAAGTTTGTTAAGGGGTCCCAGAGTTAAAAAATTTTAGCTAAGTATTCATACTTAGAGTTATTTTATCCTTCATAGTTGGCAATCTTATTTTGCAACCCTTACGACCATTAAATATTGATCTTTGAGTTGCTTCATGATCAGGTACGTCAATAGGTGTTGTCAGACGAGTTTCAGATTTTTCAAACAGCGTTTGAAGCACGTTTGGGAGTCCAAACCAGTGTATCGACCTGATCTCAATGCACCGCATTGCCTATGGCATCGATGAACATTTTTCTCCAGTTTTCAGTGCAATTTTCCGTGAACCGATGTGGACTCGATGAAGCGCGTCATCCATAGGGTCAACCTCACCGATGCAACATGCCAGCCTACGTAATAGTGGGCATGGTTTCTGCTCTTTAAAAGCCCTGTCCATAACGGTAATTAGGTAATTTACCCACCCCTATTCAGCCCCAAAAACATGAAATTAATCATTTCTAGGGCAAAACATTCATTATTTTCTCACAAATTTCTCAAGAACAAACCCTATGGAATCTACTTTCAAGGCTAAATCTTCAAGAACACTCTATCAACCATCATTAATTCAAGTACTCGGGTATGTGAAGTGTTCATCCAAGGGTTTGTTTCACCCTTTAAGTCCAAGAAATTTTTTTTAACTTTAAGTAGATTGATTTCATGATTTTCATGATTATATTTAAGTGTATTCTTGATGATAATGTTAATTGGGATTCTAATCCATGCATTATTACAAGTTTTATATGGAATTGATTATAACGTGTGTAGTATCATTTGAATTATGTTAAAGCCATTGAATTTGATAATTTAGGAATTGAGGTTATGATGCCTATATGTTTTTTAGTATTATGTGCATATTAGTGCTCCCTAAATGTTTGTTAAAGTGATCATGTGAACTAAATGTGGAAACTCATGACATGCTAGTATATATGTAAACTTATGCCTTACAAGTATTTGATAAGATGTCTCTATGGATAAGTTATGAACAAGTGCATAGTGTTATACTTTTCAAGTTTACTCTAAGCTTTACTTTTCATGCTATCGAGTCCTGGGGGTATTAAATACCTAAAAATTTAGTTGTTTACCTAGAGCTACAATAGTTACAGAACAATCTCATTAGTGTTATGAACAGTAGTACTCAGTAAACAATCACAGTCTCAGTTTAATATTCAATTTAGAACTCAGTCAGTTAACCAGATTCAGTAGTACTCCGTCAGTTAGCGGAACCCAATGAACTCAATTCAGTTCAGTTAGACAATATGATCAGTATCAGTTCAGTCAAGCCTAGTATGGACTAGAAATTAGTTCAGTGTCTATTCAGTTGTGAGTAGGATTCAGTACCGAGCGAACCCAGGGATAGGGGTATTCCTATCATCATAAGGTTTGACCGTTAATAGCAATCCTTATGTTATAGAACTACGTAGACAGCATAGGTTGATATATCTTTCTGCCTGACTAGGGTTTATACATCTCATATGTGTTTTCCTGCTAGCGAGGGTTGACGAAAGATCTTCCTTTTAGAGAGGGTTAACTCACAACTTTTCTTTGACCATGGCATGGTACTGACACCTTCCAACTGGGGTTACAGGTTGGACCTCAATCCATTCAGAGGGGGCATATCGATTAAATGATTACCTCCCACAGTTTTAGTTTCAATCTCAGCATAGAACTTAGTTCAGTTTTATAGATTCAGGTCTATCAGATATAGTCACCCAACTCAATATAGAACTTAGTTCAATTCTATAGAATTAGGACTGTCAGAAATAGTCATGCAGTTATCAATCAGGACTATTAGAAATCATCTCTAAATTATCAGTATTATTGTATCAGTAAACTCAGATATCAGTTAATAAGTATTCAAAACTCAGTAACCAGTGTTAACATGATCTGAGTTACAGTTTATCTATTCATGCATTTTCTCTCATTAAGATATGTTCACGTTACTCAATCAGTTATTATTCATACATATAAATCAATGCATATCAGACTACCTCACTTAGCATACCAGTATATTCAAAGTGTTGATGCATAACTTTTTTTGCGCTATGATGTCTTATATCATAGTATCAGACACACGGGCTCCTGAACATACTTAGTAGCCCAGACTATCAGCAATAGACTTAGTGGTGAGTCCTCATAGTTCGAGGATAGAGTATTATTTTTGTATTTGGTTCAGTTTTAAGTTGTCGGAGTTAGTTAGTGGCTTGTCTGATCAAATCCATAGTTCAGATAGTTAGAGGCTTTCAGACTAGAGTATTTTAGATAGTTAGAGGCTTTCAGATAGTTCGGTTGCCTGAATCAGCAGGGTGCCAATTCTTATGCCACTAATAGGCAACGACCAAATAGACTTTATGCACTTCAGTCTTGACAAGATCAAAAGAGGTTTTTGATGTGGTTACTGGTATGTTACAAGTTTATTATTTGCATGTTTACTCCTTTCTTGATCTAGGATCTTCTTTGTCCTTTGTAACTCATTATATAGATGTTAACTTCAAAGTCAGTCCAAAAATTCTAGCAGAGGCTTTCTCAGTCACTACCCAGTGGGTAAATCTATCTTAGCCCGGTGGGTATGCAGGAATTGTCTGGTTATGATATCTCAGAAAGTCACTTCAACAGACTTAGTAGAATTAGAGATAACACATTTTTATATCATTCTTAGCATAGATTGGCTTTATTCATGCTATGCCTTAGTTTATTGTAGAAACAGAATTGTCCAATATAAATTTTTGAATGAACCTGTCGTAAAATGGAGAGGTAGTATCATAGCACTTATGGGTCAGGTTGTTTGTTACCTAATGGTGAGAAAAATCATATCTAGGGGGTGTGTCTATCATCTTATTCAAGTCAAGGATTCAAGTTAAGATACTCCCAATCTTGAGTTAGTTCCAATAGCATGTGAATTCCCAGATGTTTTTCCCAAAGATCTTCCCATAGTTCCTCCTAAGAGGGAAATTGACGTCGAAATAGACCTTCTTCCAGATACTTGGCTGGGAGGAAAATTGACTTCGTAATAGACCTTCTTCTAGATACTTAGCCCATATCTATTCTGCCATACAGAATGGCACCAACAAAACTCAAAGAATTAAAATTACAATTGAAGGATCTCCTAGATAAGGGATGCATCAGACCTAGCATATCTCCTTGGGGTGCACCAGTTCAATTCTTGTGTAAGAAAGATGGTTATTTTAGAATATGTATAGACTGTCATCGAGTGAATAAATTCATGGTCAAGAACAAGTATCCACTTCCTTGAATCGATGACTTCTTTGACAAACTTCAGGGTACCAGTTACTTTTCTAAGATAAAACTCAAATGAGTCTATGATCAGCTCAGAGTCAGAGAATATGACATTGCAAAAACAACTTTCAAAACTCGGTATGGTCACTTCAAATTCCTAGCCATGTCATTTGGTATCACCAATGCCCCAGAAACTTTCATGGACTTTATGAAGTGTGTATTCAAGTAGTACTTGGATATGTTCATCATAGTCTTCAATGATGACATTCTTGTCTACTCTCGTAGTGAACATGATCATGCATACCATCTCCAAATAGTGTTACAAACTCTCAGAAACCACCAGTTGTTTACCAAATTTATTAAGTGCAAAATTTGGATAAGGTTTATAGCTTTTCTTGGCAATATCATTTTCGATGATAGTATTAGAGTTGATCCCCAAAAGACTAAAGCAGTGAGAAACTGGCCCATACCCATCCCTCCATTAGATATTAGGAGTTTCTTGGGTTTGGATGGCTATTACCAATGGTTTGTTGAAGGATTTTCATCTGTTGTATCCCCTATGTATAGACTGAATCAGAAGAAAGTCAAGTTCCAATGGTAAAATTCTTATGAGAAGAGTTTTATGGAGTTAAAGACTCGACTCACTACAGCTCCAGTTTTGACTCTACCAGATAGTTCAGACGAGTTGTGGTATATTGTGATGCCTCCAGAGTTGGTTTAGGTTGTCTTTTGACGCAGAGAGGTATGGTCATAGTCTATGCCTCTAGAGATCTTAAGCCCCATAAAAAGAACTACCCCACTCATGATATTGAGTTAGCAACTTTAGTATTTTTATTAAATATTTAGAGGTAATATTTTTATGGGGTACATGTTGATGTGTTCACAGACCATAAGAGTTTTCAATATGTGTTTTCTCGGAAAGACCTAAACTTCCATCAGAGAAGGTGGTTGGAGTTATAGAAAGACTACGACATAAGTTTCTTGTATCATCTGGGCAAGGCCAATATAGTGGTTGATTCTCTCAATAGTATGTCTATGGGTAGTGTTGCTCATGTGGAAGATGATAAGAAAAAGTTAGTTCAGGAAGTTCATTAACTTGCCTGACTAGGTGGCCTCTTAGTCAATTCAGCAGAAGGTAGTGTATGGGTACAGAGTAGTTTAGAATCATCTCTGGTTTTTGAGGTGAAGGAAAAGTAGGACAAAGATTCCAGTCTAGTTAAGTAAAAAGTGTCAATTAGAGATCCGAAAATAGAGGTTTTCTCCCAAGATGGATATGGTGTATTGGGTTGCCAGGGTCGGCTATATGTGCCAGGTGTAGATGACTTAAGGCAGCAAATTCTTGTAGAAGCGAATGGTGCGCGCTACTCTATTCATTCAAGGGCGAATAAGATATACCGCAACTTACGGGACGTCTATTGGTGGAGTGGGATAAAGAGAGTTATTGTAGGGTTTGTAGCTAAATGCTAAACATTTCAGTAGGTTAAGATTGAACATCACAATCCTAGTGGGTCTATGCAGGAGTTTAGTATTCCCACATGGAAATGGGAAGAAGTGAACATGGACTTTGTGATGGGTTTTCTACGTACTCGTCGTTAGCATAATTGAGTTTGGGATATTGCAGACAGGATTACTAATTCAGCTTCTTTCTTACCAGCCCCTACCTCTTAGTTAGTCGAGGATTATTGAAAGCTCTAAGTCAAAGAATTGGTCAAATTGCAATTCATCATCTCAGATAAAGGTACTGATTTTACCTCTCATTTTTGGAAAGCCTTCCAAAAGGGTCTTGCAACCCAATTTTACCTCAGTACAACCTTTCACCCTCAGACAGATGGTCAAACAGAAAGGACTATCCTAACTCTAGAAGATATGCTAAGAGCATGTGCCATTGACTTGAAAGGCAGTTGGGATGACCGTTTTCCATTGATTGAGTTTGCGTATAATAATGATTACTATTCAATATTTGGATAGCTATATTTGAAGTGCTCCATGGGAGGAGATGTAGATCTCCCATAGGTTGGTTTGAAGTGGGCGGGGACGCAGTGGTAGGGCCTGACTTAGTATTTGATACCTTAGAAAAAAATCAGTTGATTAGGGAAAGGTAAAAATAGCTCAGAGCCGATAGAAATCATATGCTGATGTGCACGGAAAGGATCTAGAGTTTGAGATTAGTGACTATGTGTATTTTTAAACCACTCCTATGATGGAGTGAAAAGGTTTGGCAAGAAAGGAAACCTCAGTCCCTGATATGTCTGTCCTAACTGAATTCTAAGCCATTTCAGAAAGGTAGCTTATGAGCTTGAGTTGCCTTCATACTTAGCTTCAGTGCACCCAGTGTTTCATGTCTCGTTCATAAATAAATACATAGGTGACCCGTCTGTTGTATTCCCTGTAGAGGGTATAAATGTTCAGAACAACCTCACTTATAAGGAAATTCCAGTCGAAATCCTTGATTTTTAGATTCACAGACTGAAGAACAAAGAAGTCCTTGTGGTCAAAGTTCTTTGGCAGAATAAGTCCGTTGAGGGAGCTAATTAGGAAGCAGAAGTAGATATGTGGACCAAGTATCCTCACCTCTTCTCCGCAACTTAGACTCAGCTCAAGCTAACAGTTTTCCTTAAATTTACTCAGTTTCATATTCATATGTAGATACCAATTTGGTATCAAGTAACGTCGCATACTCAGTCATGCATTCATGAATCAGTTCAATCATGTACTCATGAATCAGATGTATTGAATATAAAAACTCATCTTATTAGTAATATCAGTTATGAAAACATGCTTCAGTTATGCATGTTTAGTATGACAATTCAGGCTATCAGTTCTCTCATCTTAGTCAGTCTCATTCCTGGTCAAATGTTCTAAAAGGGGAGATATTGTAAGACCCCACAAAATCTAAAGATTAATTTGGTCCTTTAAAGCTTGTTAAGGGGTCCCAGACTAAGAAAATTTTATCTAAGTATTCATACTTAGTAATTTTAGCCTTCATTGTTGGCAATCTTATTTCGCGACCCTTAAGACCATTAAATATCGATCTTTATGTTGTTGCATGATCAAGAATGTCAGCAGGTGTTCTCAGACGAGTTTTAGATTTTTCAAACATTATTTGAAGCATATTTGGGAGTCTAAACCAGTGTATCGACGCGATCTCGATGCACCGCATCGCCTAATGCGACAATGAATATTTTTCCCAGATTCCAGTGTAATTTTTGGTGAACTGACATGGATATGATATGGCACGTCGTCCATAGTGTCGACATCATTGATGCGGTGCTCCGGCCTGTGTATCACTGGGCACGGTTTCTGCTTATTAAAAGTCGCGTCGAGATGGGTAATAGGGTAATTTTCTGTAATACCCCTAAAAATCCAAACCAGTATTAGAGCCATGTACTAAGATCATGCATAGTACATCATGGTTCTTTTAAAGTTTCATCAGTAGGTTATATGTATATTAAGGCTTCAAATAACTCCCAGCTATTAGACGAATAAAAACATTCCTCACCGATTGAATTCTTGAGAAAGATATTGCCATAGTCAGATTCAAAAAAGCTTATCTCTCATTATACTTTGAATTTTGGAGTTCATAACCTATTAACAGATAGATAATTGAATTAGCTTTCCAATGATACAAATTTTACCTAAATCTGATATCGGAGAAAAGAGTTATTCCTATTTTACTCCAGCATGTCAGGCTGGAGACTGTGTGACGACATTCGTGGTAGCTTACTACATTTGTGATGCCCTACCACGAAGGTCATCAGCAATAGGAAGAGTCCAACTCCTGTGTGACGACATTCATAGTAGCTTACCATATTTTTGACCCCCTTAAATGATGGTCGTCAGCCTTAGGCAGAATCCAACTCCTGTGTGACGACATTCGTGGTAGCTTACCATATTTGTGATGCCCTACCAGGAAGGTCGTCAGCCTTAGGCAGAAACCAGCTCCTAAGTGACGTCATTCGTGGTATCTTACCACATTTGTGATTCCCTACCACGAAGGTTGTTAGCCTTAGGCAGAAACCAGCTCCTAAGTGACAACATTTATGGTAGTTTACCACATTTGTGATGCCCTACCACGAAGGCCACCAAACTTAAGCAGAAACCATCAGTTTCAACACCTGTGTGACGACATTTTTGATGGCTTACCACACTTTTGACGCCTTGTCACAAATGTCGTCAGCTACGATTTTTAGCAACTGAAAATTATTTCATAAGGGTATTTTGGTTTTTTCCCTTCACTTCCCACGACATATAACCCTCAAGGAAAGTATTATCTTCCATTCTCTTTATTTAAAACATCTTAAAACCCCATTCTTACACTTTTAACAACAAGATTAGGTTTTTCTCTCATGATCATCTCCTCAGGAACAAGAGCATTCTTTCCCAAAGGGGTTAAACCATAGTCAAGAAAGATCAGGGGCAAGCCTAAGGATTTCTTCAGGAACCTTCAGAAACATTAGATCTCTTTCCAGATAAAGCTTTAAGGTATGTGTAGTGTTCATCTATCGATTCAATTCATTTATAGAGTTCAAGAACCATGCTTTTAACTATTATTTTGTAAACTTTTGCGGTGATATAAGCATGTACATGTTGATGATTGTTGTTCAAGTTTCAAGATGATATCGAAGGACATTTTTCATGGAATATATGTGATTATTGATTGAAAATCATGAACTTTGGGTGGGTTGAACTAATGCAAGTATGAAATCCACCTATGCCTTAAAGAATGCATGTAAGGTGTTTGATAAAATGCCTAGGATGTTAGAAGTTCATATTTACATTATTTCATGATATCTAAATGACGAGTCCATGTTAGTGATACACCTAAATATGAATGCCCATGCTATTTATGTATTCTTATGTTGATGGAAATATGAATTTTGTGTGCAAATAATATCCTTAATTTCCCTACCATGTTTGAGGTGTTGATTAAATACATAAAGTATACTATCCCCTACTTATGATATAGTGAATTGTGGACTCCAATCTTGTGATCAAGTCATGTCATGTGTGTCAGTTTTCTTCTATTGAGTCCTGGGGTATTCGTAGCATAAAAACATAGCAGTGTGCCTAGAGCCATGTCATGTTGTCACGATAATCTCAGTCAAGCTATAATCTACAGAACTCAATTAGTCATGTGACTCAGGAAACCTCAAAAATCTAATGATCCCAGTTAACTCTCAGATAATAGTACTACTCTGTTAGTTAATGGAAGTCAGTTAATCTGTCCATGTACAGTCAGTGAATAATGTTTAGTCTCTTCATATGGGAGTAGGAATTAGCACCGAGTGAACCCAAGGATGGGAACTCACCTGTATATGAGGGTGTGATTCTTAGCAGTCATCCTGGCATTCCAGAACTATGTATCCAACATAGGTTGAGACATCGTAGCCTGCTATATAAGGGTAGATGACGTGGCTTAACTTATTATATGAGGGTTCCTACCATTCTCACTAGAGTTACCTGTTATATGAGGGTTGCTCACATGTTGTCCTTACCAGTGGCGTGGTATTGACACCTTTCCATTCAGGGCAGAGATTGGACCCCATCTTAGCTATAATGGCACATATGGGGTATGTCGGTTAAACAACTACCTCCCATAGTTTCAGTATCAGTCTCAGAAAAAGAACTCAGATAGTTTTTTAGATATTAGTATACTAGGACTTTTAGATACAATCAAATTCAGTTATAGCACGGAACTCAGAGAGTTCAACCAGATTCAGGACTGTCAGATACAGTCATCCATGTTATCAGAACTATGATTCCAGCCATGTATTAGTGTACAGTTTTATCCATCACGTACTCATGATCTTAGTTACTATGTATGTATGTTTGTACTCTTACGTTTATATTAGTCAGTTAGTAGTATTATTCATGCATGTAAACAGTTGCATTAGCCTACCTCACTCATATACTCAGTACTTCAGTTGTACTGATACATTTATGCTAAGGTGATTTCCTTTCATTTTACACTATAGGTTCAAAGAAATGAGTCCTAGACCAGTAATAGCAGTCGCATTCAGTATACACAGTTGCAGTGAGTCCTCTTCATTCGAGGATGACATTATTTGATTTATTCATTTACTTCTTCAGTCCAGTTTTATGGAGTTAGTTGGAGACATGTTCCTTCAATTCCTTATTTCATACAGTATTTAGAGTCTTTTGGATTTACGCTCAAATTTATCTTTCAGATTTAGTTTTTAGTTCTTTTGGATAGTTTTTGCCCATATGGATTTTATATCATTTCAGTTGAACCTTATGGCCTATTGTGCATGTTTTCCGCATTATTATTTCATGAATTGCAGTCTACATGTACAGATATCAGTCATGGGTTAGGTTGTGGTCCCTCGAGGTCCTAAGCACCGTGAAACATTCTGGTTCAGAAAATCGAGGCGTTAAAAACTTAGTATCAGAGCCCAAGGTTCAATAGAGTCCTAGGAAGTCTGAAAGCCGCATTTAGTAGAGTCTTGTACACGGGTGTGTTGCGCACCACATTTATGTAAAGAAGGCTATGAGTTGTTTTAGGAACAGTTCCCTTTCTTTAGTATTCATATCGTGCTAGTAAGCATAATTTTAAGTCAGTCACTCAGTCTAATCCACTCTTCTCTTATTTCAGAAACATGCTTCCAAAGAGAAGAAATCAGCCAGCTCCTCAGCCCAAAGATCTTTTTGGAGAACATATTTCTAATGTAGAGTTCAAGACCGTATTTACATATCTTGCTCAGTCTATAGCTGACCAGAATGAACGACCAACAGTTATTTCGGCCAACCCAGTGGCCAATTAAGTCGCAGTTAGAATTTAGGACTTCACCCGAATGAACCCTCCATCCTTCTTTGGGTCTAAGCCAGACAAGGATACTCAGGAATTAATTGACCAAGTCCAGAAGGTCATTGATATAATGGGAGTCACTTCTTCTCAGAGTGCTGAGATAGCCACATACCAATTGTAGGATGTTGCTCACACTTCGTACAAGCAATGGGTAGAAGAAAGGTTAGAAGATGCAAGTCCTGTTGAGTGGAAAGAATTTATCACAGCTTACTTAGACAGATTCTTTCCCAAAGAGCTGAGAAAGGCCAAAATTCTTAAGTTCATCAATCTCAGGCAGGGAAATATTATAGTTAGAGAGTATTCTCTTAGATTTCCTCAGCTAGCCAGATATGCCCCTCATGTGGTTGCAGACAATAGGGCTAAGATGAGCAAGTTCATTTCAGGGGTGAATGATAGCGTGGTAAATGAGTATAGGTCTGTGATGATAAATAGTGATATGACTTTATCCAGGATCATGATCCACGCTCAATAGATAGAGGAGCAAAAGGTTCAGACTAAGAAGAGACAGAACAAGAGAGCAAGAGCAGACATTTTCAGTTTTGCTCAGCCCAAATAAGAGAGAGGAAATAGTTTGCAGTTTCATCCTAAGTCAGCAGTTCCAGCCCCTTCCTCCACTATTACCCCAATACCGAAGTTCAGGGAAGGCAACAGAGATAGAGCACCAGGCTCAAAATCTCAAAGCAGTGTTAGCAGTGCCTGCACTTATCCTCAGTGTTAGACCTATGGTAAGCACAATTAGGGTATGTGTAGAGTGGGTTAAGGCATTTTTTTTGGTTGTGGCAAGACAGGCCACTGATAACGCTCAATCTACAGCTCTCGTGGGAGTGTAAAGCGGTCGTT
>NC_061115.1:162253201-162394126 GCF_002878395.1 Capsicum annuum | reverse complement strand
TGTTGGCTGATCTGATTGAGTTAGACATGGTAGGTTTTGATGTGATTTGGGGTATGGACTGGCTGTATTCTTCTTATTCCTCTATTGATTGTCGGACCCGAGTGGTCAAGTTTCAGTTTCTGGGTGCATCCATGTTTGAGTGGTTTGGGAATTCTGTGTCACCCAAGAGTCATTTTATATCTTACCTCAAATCTAGAAAGCTTATTTCAAAGGGGTGTATTTACCATTTGGTTAGATTCAAAGACACTAAGTCTTAGACTCCAACTCTCCGGTCTGTTAACACCGTCAATGAGTTTTCTGATGTATTTCCATATGATCTCCCAGGGATACCTCCTAATAGAGAGATAGTTTTTGGGATTGATCTTATTCCCAATACTCAGCCCATTTCTATTCTTTGTTACCGTATGGCTCCTGCAGAACTTAAGGATTTGAAAGAGAAACTCAAAGATCTACTAGATAAGGGTTTCATAAGGCCTAGTGTTTCTCCTTAGGGTGCTCCTGTGTTATTTGTGAGAAAGAAAGATGGCCCTTTGTGTATATACATTGATTACCGCCAACTGAATAAAGTCACTATCATAAATAAGTACCCCCTTCTGAGCATAGATGATTTGTTTGACCAATTACAAGGTGCAAGTTATTTCTCAAAGATTCCGGCCATCATCAACTCAAAGTTAGGTAGTGTGACATCCCAAAAACTGCTTTTCAAACTCATTATGGCCATTTTGAGTTTCTTGTTATGACTTTTAGGTTACCTAATGACTCAGCAGCTTTCATGGACCTCATGAATTGAGTTTTCAGATCATATCTGGATATGTTTGTCATAGTGTTCATCGATGATATACTGGTGTACTCCCGTAGTGAGGATGAATATTCTGATCATCTCTGAACTATCTTGCAAACCCTTATAGATCATTAGTTATTTGCCAAGTTCAGTAAGTGTGAGTTTTGGCTAAGGTCAGTTGCTTTTCTGGGTCATATCATTTCTTTCGAGGGTATTAGAGTTGATCCCCAAAAGACCAAAACTGTTAGAAATTAGCCTAGACCAATTTCTCTGACTGATATCCAAAGTTTCTTGGGTTTAGCTAGCTATTACTGCCATTTTGTTAAGGGTTTATCCTCTATAGTGTCTCCTATGACTCAGTTAACCCAAAAGAAAGTGAAGTTCTTATGGTCCAAATCTTGTGAGAAGAGTTTTTAGGAGTTGAAGACTCGACTCACTTTAGCCCCTGTTTTGACTTTACCTGATGGTGTTGATGGTTTTGTGGTGTACTGTGATGATTTGAGAGTTAGGTTGGGTTACGTATTGATGCAGAAGGGTAAGGTGATAGCTTATGCTTCTAGACAGTTGAAACCCCATGAGAAAAATTACCCCACCCATGACCTTGAGTTCGTTGCTGTTGTGTTTGCTTTAAAAATCTGGAGACACTATTTGTATGGTGTCCATGTTGATGTTTTCACTGATCATAAGAGTCTGTAGTATGTGTTACCCAGAGAGAATTTAATCTTAGGCAGAGATGATAGTTATAATTGTTAAAGGACTATGATATGAGTGTGTTGTACCATCCGGGCAAGGCCAATGTTGTGGTAGATGCCCTAAGTAGAGTGTCCATGGGTAGTGCTTTGTATGTGGTAGAAGGTAAGAAAGAGTTGACTCGTGATGTACATCATTTGGCTAGATTGGGGGTTAGGTTGTTCTACTCTGCTAAAGGTAGTATAGGGGTTCAGAGTAGTTCCAAATCCTCTTTGGTTTCGGAAGTGAACGAAAAGCAATACTTAGATGCTAGTTTGGTTAGACTGAAGGAGTCAGTCAAGGACCAAAAAGTAGAGGTTCTCTCCCAAGGAAGAGATGGTGTGTTGAGATTGCAGGGTAGATTGTGTGTCTCAAATGTTAATGATTTGAGATAGAGGATTATGGCTGAAGCATATGGGGCGCGATATTCTATTCATCCTGGTGCCACCAAGATGTGCCGAGACTAGTGGGAAATCTATTGGTGGAGTGGCATGAAGAAAGATATAGTAGAGTTTGTAGCTAAGTGTGCAACATGCAAACAGGTTAAGGTTGAACACCAATGACCTGGTGATATGATGCAAGATTTTAGTATTCCCATCTGGAAGTGGGAAGAGATAAATATGGACTTCATGATTGGTTTACCACCTTCTCGACGCCATCATGATTCTATTTGGGTTGTGGTTGATAGGTTACTAAGTATGCTTATTTCTTGCCTGTTCATACTTCATATACTGCTAAGGATTACGCTAGATTGTACATCCGAGAGCTAGTCAGACTGTATGGAGTTCCCTTGTCTATCATTTCGGATAGGGTTACTCAGTTTACTTCACAATTTTGGAAAGCTTTTCAGAAGGGTCTTGGTACCCAAGTTCTTTTCAGTTCTGCTTTTCATCCGCAGATCGATGGTCAGGCTGAGCAGACCATCCAGACCTTAGAGGACATGTTAATATCTTGTGCACTTGACTTTAAGGGAAGTTGGGATGATCACTTACCATTGATAGAGTTCTCTTACAATAATAATTTCCACTCTAGTATTGGCACGGCTCTGTTTGAAGCCTTATATAAGAGGAAATATAGATCACCTATAGGTTGGTTTGAGGTGGGTGTCGCGCCTGTGAGTGGTGCTGATTCAGTATTTGAGGCTATGGAAAAAGTTATGTTGATTAGGGAAAGATTGAAAATTGTGCAGAGTCGTCAGATGTCATATGCGGATGTTAGAAGGAGAGACCTTGATTTTAAAGTTGGTGACCTAGTATATCTGAAAATTTCACCCATTAGGGGGTAAAGAGATTCAAAAAGAAGGGAAAGCTTAGTCCCCGTTATGTTGGTCCTTACAAAATTCTTAGTCGTGTTGGTAAGGTAGCTTATGAGGTTGAGTTACCTTCCGAGTTGTCCTCTGTTCATCCAATATTCCATGTCTCCATGATTAGAAATCATATTAGCTATGCTGTGGTAGTGGATTCCTCTGTGAGTTCTGACATTCAAGAAAATCTTTCTTTTGATGAGATTCCTGTTGAGATTCTTCATTTTAGTGTCCGAAGACTAAGGAACAAAGAAGTTCCCTTGGTCAAGGTGTTGTGGCGAAACCAATTTGTTGGGGGTGCAACTTGGGAAGCTGAGGCGGATATGCTATCCAAGTACCTGCACCTATTTTCTGCGAACTCCGATCAAGCCGAAGGTACCTTTCTTTCCTAAATCATGCAATTTTGATAAAAGTTACAGCAGTTCAGCTGTCATTTATTATGTGCTCAGCTATAGTTTCTTGAATTTATGCATTCTATGTTGCATTCGGAGTGAGAAATAATGTGGTGATGAGTCTAACGAATGGTTTCAACTGTATGCTCTATTCCCTATCTAATCTTGGCATGTCTAGCGCCATTCAAGGATTCCAAGGGGGGGATGATGTAATACCCCAGGAAATTTTTTGTTGAAATTTTGTGCGTAAACGTGTTGGGTTCTGTCTTCTAGAATGAATTATAAATTTTCTGTGAGTAATGTCTTATATTATGACCCACCATTTCATAGAGTATTGAATAAGCTTTCGAACTATATGTGGATCATCCAAAATGGACACCCGAGCGACGAGTTATGAACATTTCGATCGAACCGTGAAAAGTAGTGAACAGTAAAACGTGCAGGAAAAAGTACTGAGGCCTGGCGTATTTTTTATTCAACTTTAAATGATCATACCTCCTTGTACATAATGATCTAGGTGATCTACTATATATCAATGGAAAGCTCTGCAAGTCCTCTTTCTAATGAAATTGGTTTCATCCAATTTGTCTATCAGAGCAAAATGTTATGGTCGATCTACTTTAGCCTATCAAAAGTGAATTTTTGGGTCAACTTCAAATGATCATAACTCCTCGTACATAATGATATGGGTGAAATACTATATATAAACGGAAAGATATGAGAGTCTTCTTTCTAATGAAATTAGTTTCATCCAATTTGAATAGCAGAGTAAAACGTTATGGTTGATCTACTTCAGACTATCAAAATAGTCCACCAAAGGACAATTCGAGAATTTTTTTTTCGGGGCGTTTTGGTCATCCCCCCTCACCCAAAATCCGTCCAAACCCTATATTAAAGCCTATAGAAGCATTATATATTAGATTTTATCGAACTCCCTCAAAAAGAAAACTTTTAGCTCCTACATCCAACTTCAACAACCTGCGAAGTTCAACATTAATTCGGCAAATTTATTACAGATTCCAAGCTCCTAGTTCAAGAACTCCAAGAACCATCATTCAAAGGCACGATTAACATCTCAAAAATGAGTATCGATCTAAAGTTCATCATTCAAGGTATGTGGGGTTTTTCAAAAAGAACTCTCTTTCGTTCTTGTGCCCAAAAGTAATTTTCTTTATAAAGGCATGATTTTTATTTGATTTTTATGAATTTGAAGCATGAACCCATATTTTATAATGATTATTATGAAATCTTGATGTTTATGATTTTAAAAGATGAATTTACATGTGTGGTGATATAAAGCATGAATCTTGAATGATATTTATCATGAATTTTATATTTGGGTCATGAATCCTCATTGAAAATTGTGTTTTTTTAGAAAGTGTGTGTTATGAGCATGTTGATGTTGAATATTTGAGATATTTTGAATGATTTGACCTTTTGGTCCTAATGGAGTTGGTTTGAACTCGAGTATGAAAAAAATCCACAACGTGGTTTCTGAAATTCTTTTATTCTTGGATGATGATTACTCTGTTGATATTTGAGGGTTATTTATGGAAACCCCATTTATTTGTGTTGAACTGAATAAAAATGGCTCAAAGGGTTAGCTTAGGGCTACTTGTAGCCTCAAGCACCGTGTGACACTCCAGGACTCATTTTCCAGGGCGTTACACTTTTGACATTATCGAGTTTCTAAATATTGTTTAAGTTTTGACTATTAGCCTTATGTTTCCACTATCTTATAACAAGTTAGGATTTCTCAACCCTTGTGGGTGTTGTGATAATTATTAGGTTGGGTTATTGGGGTGACCTCCAATTTATGTGGTCTTGAGGTGCCCCTATGACATGGACCAATTTTGGGGAGTGTCAAATTTTGAGCACACTAATAATATTCACCACTACAGTGTTATTGCTTCCTAATTTTCTATTTAGAAAAAAGAGGATGCCAGAGTAATTACTATTCACTACACTATTAGGTCTCTGAATTTATCACAATCATTTTGTGACTTTGGAGCTAATATTAATCTAGTGCATCTAGTTAGGTACAAACAGTTGGGTTTGGGTTTACTTAACCCAACGTCGATGAGATTACTGATGGCTGATCCAATTGTGAAGAATCTAATTAGTATATTGTGTGATGTTTCTGTAAAGTAGCTTCCTTTATATTCCTAGTTGCATTTGCCATTCTTGATTGTAAGGTGGATTTTGATATTTCTATTATCTTAAGAAGGTCTTTGCTAGCTACAGGTAGGAATTGGTTGACATAGATATTGGATATATGAAATTCAGGCTCATTGATGAATAGGTTACTTTTTATGTGAGGCAGTCAATGCAATAACAAAAATTTATGCATGTGGTGTCTTTCATAGATACTGTTGAGGATGATGCAGTGAGTGTGCCTATTTAGAAAAGACTTTTTCTTGAAAAATTAGCAGCAGTGATTAGGAACTTTGATAGTGATGGCATTAATAAGTATAATAAGAGAATGATTGCTCTTAATTGTAGGTGTTGGACTTGAAAAATAAAGCAACTCCACCAGCTCGACCACCTATTGAGGAGCCACCGGTATTCCAATTGAAGGCCCTTTGTTCTCACTTGTGTTATGCATTTCTACGAACAACAATGCCTTAACTATCATCGTTGCGATAGATTTTTTTGTTGCATTGGTTAAGGCCATGATATTGGTGTTATAGATGTTTAAAAACGCTATTAGTTGGATCATTGCAGATAATATCGAGATTCTACCCAAAATTTATACTCTTAAGATTTAGCTTAAACTAGAGTGTATACCTAGTACTAGGCATCAGTGTCATCTATATCTACCTAAGAAAGAGGTGGTGAAGAAGAAGATTATCAAGTGGTTAGACACACGTGTAGTTTATCCTATAATTGACAACAATTAGTTAATCCCGATTTAGTATATGCCTTTTAAAGGTGGGATCACTATGGACCTAAATGAGAAGAATAAGTTAGTTCCTATGAGACCAGTTACGTTATGGACAGTTTGTATGGATTATCAAAAAATAATACTTGGATGTAGAAGTATCACTTTCCTATGCCATTCATAACCTAGATGTTATACCGTCTAGCAAATAGAGGATGGTATTGTTTTCTTAATGTTTACTTGAGGTATAATCAAATTACCATTTCCCCAAAGACCAAGAGAAAACCACTTTCCTATTCCCACATGGTGCGTTTGCATTCATCCTTTCGAACTTTGTAATGCTTCCTCCATTTTTCAGTATTGTATGGTGTCCATATTTTCTGATATGATGGAGGATACCATAGATATTTTTATGCAAGATTTCTCAACTGTGGGTGACTCTTTCAATGACTTTTTGGCCCATTTAGCTATCACACTTCAAAGATATAAGGAATGCAACTTGGTGTTGAATTGGCAGAAGTGTCACTTTATGGTAAAAAAGGGGATAGTTTTGGGACCCAAGATTTTGAAAAGACGTATAAAGGCTGGCATAACTAAAATTGGTTGATTTAAAAATTACCTCCACCTATATCCATCAAAGGTGTTCGAAGCTTCTTGGGTTATGCAAGGTTCTATAGGTGGTTCATCAAGGACTTCTCTAAAATTGAAAATCCATTATGCTAGTTATTTGATAAGGAGGTGAAGTTTGTGTTTGATGATGCATATCTCATGGCCTTTGAGTGCCTAAAGATAAGGTAAATTTTTTCTCCCATAATTATGTCTCATGATCGGTCTCTTCTATTTGAGGTGATGTGCGATGCCAGTGGGGTGTCCCTAGGAGATGCCCTAGTCTAATTATGTGAGAAAATAATTTATCCCATCTAATATTCTAGCAAAACACTCAACCCCACACAGAAAAATTACATGATGACTGAGCAGGAGTAACTTATAGTGGTGTTTGCTTTTAAGAAATTTTAGTCCTATTTGATTGAGATCAAAGTCATTGTGCATACAGATCAAGAATCTTTGAGGTATCTTTTCGTGAAGAAAGATGTGAACTTAGGTTGATCTAATGGGTACCATTGTTTTAGGAATTTGACTTTGAGGTCAAGGACCGAAAGGGTATAGAGAATCAAGTTACACACCATCTATCCCGCATAAAAGAGGAGGTAATGATAAAATTAGGGGATGAGCATAAGATTGATGATACTTTTCCAAATAAGAGGATCTTCGTATAATTACATAACTTAATCCCCTGGTTTACGAATTTTGCCAATAATTTTGCAAGTGACCTTGTTCCAGAAGACTTGTCATTTCAGTAGAGAAAGTGATTTATGCATGAGGAATGCAAGTTTTTCTGGGATGAACCACATATTTTTTAGTGTGTGTGGATGGTATTTGTAATGCCCCGAGTCTGATAGTCGGAATACCACACGATGCCCATGACCCTGAAGGACCATAAGCTAACCCATGAATGATATTTGTACCTCCTGTACACTGCATAATATACTGTATAAATGCAAAAATAAAGGTTCAAAGGCCATAAGGTTCAAAACTATAACATAATTAATAAAACATAACATCTATAGGGGGTATGAAATACCCAAGATAATTGAAATAAATCTCTAATCATGATTGTCTTAAAAACCTCAAACTGACTGAACTATCTGAATAAGGAGTTCATGGGACATGTCCCCAACTAACTCCAACTACTGAAATAAATTAATTAATAAGATAATAAAGTAATGGTCATGTCCTCGAAGGATGAGGACTCACTGCTAACTCTGACTGATGACACTGGAATGCTGCTGATGCTCTGAAGCTCGTGCTTTTAAACCTATGGAATAAAATTAAAAGACTCCACAAAGTTCTATCATAGTCTGAGCCTTAAAGCATGTCATGTGAAGTGTAATTCTTGCCTTAAAAGATTGGGAAATGACTTCCAAAGTGGGAAATATTTTAAAACATGTTGAATTTTTCTAATATCGACTTTTTTCACGTAGAGAATTGAATAAGCTTTCCGTCGATACCAAATTCGTCCAAATCCGATACTCGAGCGAAGAGTTAGAGCCATTTTAGTGAGACGGTGTGCCGCCTGGCACTTTAGCGCATCGCGGAGCCAGCCAAATGGCAATTGTCAAATTCCAGTGATCCTCTGTGATTCCAACACATCGCTGTATCTTTCCAGTTCTCAACCTAGGTGGCAACGTGATTTCCACCGCGTCGCGCCAAGGCTCAGTTTCCCAATTGCCCAATTTCCAGTAAGCTGGCGCGATTATGGCGTGTCGCGCCTGTACGTAAACTCGAGACTTTTCCAGTTCTGGATTTTAATTCCAAAGGCAAAAATGTTCTTTTCCCAACCCCTATATATATACTCTTAAACACGAGATTCAGCATATTTTCATCAAAATATTGTTGGTTTCTCTCAATTTTCTTCAAGAACAAGACCTTCAATTTCTAATCCAAGACCTAAGTCATCAAGATTCCTCCGTAAATCTTCCGAGAATCATATAACAAGGTATGTTATATGTTGATTCTTGGTTTCCATCCACCCAAGAAGTTCAAGAATCCTTTTCTAAATTCAAAAATCTTATATTTATGAGTTTTCATGATTCATGTGAATTGAAATTGAAGTTCATGTTATTATTGAGTTTTCATTCATGTTTTGTTTACAAAGTTTCAAGCTTTGATCCTAGTATATGATATTCATGCAATGTTCATGATAAAAACTCTTCGAGTTGCATGTTAGGTGATGTGTTTATGTCAATTATATGTAGAAATTGTGAATAACCAAAGCATTCTCCCCATATGTTTGATAAAATGCTTATGTGAAGGAATTAGATCCATTATAGCATGTTGACTAGAAATCCCCAATTGTGTGTAAGTTCATGCATGCCAAGTGTTTGTTGAAAAGCCTTAGTGAATGAATTATGACATTTTAGCATGTAATTCACGATTTATGTGCTCTTCAATGCATGTAAAATCATTTTAGCATGTAATTCACCAATTATGTGCTCTTCAATGCATGTAAAATGTTTGTTGTAAGACCTTGTTGAATGGAGTATTATCCAGTAGCATGTCTCCCTATATTATTACATGTTTATGATTTTCAAGTGCTTGAAGAAATGCTTTAATGATTGTAACGGTGAATGAACATCCATGGTCATGATTATTTAAGATGGTTATGTTTTACTTTTATGGTATAGAGTCCTGGGGGTATTTATACCCAACAAATTAGATATTTTCTAGAGCCATATCAGTTTTCACGATAGTCTCAGCCAAGCCACGATCCTTAGAACTCAACTAGCTATAGAATTCAGTACTCTCAAACAGTTACAAAACTTAAGAAATATCAATAATCCATGTATCATTAGCATTCCAGCTTTAGTTCAAAACTTAACTCAGATCTTAGTAGTATTCAAGAATTCAGTTCAGCCCTTAGTAACATTCAAGTAATTAATTCAAATCTCAGTATCATTCAGTCAGATAATGAGATCCAGTAGTGTTCTGTCAGTCTTCAGAACCAAGTGAACTCAGCTTCACTCAGTTGATCAGTATGATCTGTAATAGATTCATCTCAAGTCTAGTATAGCTTAAGAAAAAAATTAGCTAAGAGTCTTTCAGTTGGGAGTAGGATTTATCACCGAGAGAACCTAGGGATAGGGACTCACCCGTTAGAAGGGACTGAGATCCCTAGGAACAATCCCAAAGTTCCAGAACTACGTAGCTAGCGTAGGTACGAGATATCACCCGTTATATAGGACTGACATACTTAGGGATCCCCCATTACTATATTATAGATATATAGGACTGATCCCAGGTGTCACCTACTAAATAGGACTGACTCCACAATAGAGGTCTTTACCGGTGGTACGGTACTGACACCCTTCAAACTAGGGTTACAGGTTGGATGCCAACTTTGCTAGAAGGGTCATATCGCATAGATGAATACTTCCCAGAGTCTTAGTTTCAGAATCAGTCTTAGTAAAGGAACTCAGTTCAGTAGTACAGAGTAAAGACTGTCAGATACAGTCAATCATTATGATTATCAACAGACTCAGGGATCACTTGCTAGATAGGACTAGTCTCAGATTTAGTTAATCAGCTTCAATATCATTAGATACAAATACCATCCACTAGATAGGACTGGTCTCAGATTCCATTAAGTACTCTCATTATTAGCAGATTCAGAGATCACCAGCTAGATAGGACTAATCTCAGATTTCTGTCGAGTATTCCCATTATCATTAGATTTAGAGATCAGCCGCTAGATAGGACTGATCTCTACTTTAGTAATCAGTTCTCAATATTAGAAGATTCACTTAATCAGTATCTCAGTAGTAGTAGTAATTTCAGATGTCAGTAAAGTAGTATCCGAGAATCAGTATCATAATGATTTAAGTTATGGTTTGTGTATTCATACATATATCCTCATTCAGTACTCTCATGATATTCAGTTAATCTATATTCATGCATAAGCCCTTGCATTTAGACTTACCTCATCTAGCATACCAATACATTTAAAGCACTGACGCATATTTTTCTCTTGCTTTGTAGTGTCTTATGCCATAGGTTCAGAAGCCCGAGATCCAGAACACCCTTAGTAGTCCAGACTTAGTTAACAGCAGTAGACATAGCAGTGAGTTCTCTTAATTCGATGATGATCCTTATTTTACAATGGAATTAAACTCAGTTTATTTTCAGTAGATTGAGTTAGTTGGGTACATGTCCCATCAACTCCACAGTTCAGATAGTTAGAGGTTTTTTAGACAGATGTAACAACATTTAGTGTTCAGTTTTGAGTATTTTAGATATTTTTCACCTTATGACAAGTTTTTGGTAGTTTTCCCCATTTATTATATTATATAGTGCTCAGGTACATATATCAGTAGAGGGTTAACTGAACTAAACTAAACTGAATTAACTAAGTTTCGTTGACTCAACGAAATACTACTGAGATTATTAAGTATTCCTGATTCATGAAATTGACTGAATTCTATGGATCATGACTTGACTGAGAGTATCTTGAAAACATGACACTAATTCTAGGCACACAGCTAAATTTTACCGTACAAGTACCCCTAGGACTTGATAGGAAGAAACTAACAAAGCATGACTTTCTTAAATACATGACCAACATCAACAATCCTTAATATAGTAAGTTGGAGATTTCATGAAGTACAATCTTTAAAGCACCACAATGGCTACACATATATCCATAATTCAGTAACTAAGACATTTTATCAAACACTCGACATGCATAAACTTGTACATAAATGGGGATTTCATATTGTTATACTAGTATGGCACTTTTCCTTCACATAGGCATTTAATCAAACACATGGGGGGCATTCTTTGGTTATACAATCATCAACACATCTAATAATCATGGATATATTAATCAACTTGTAAATTGAAGGGGTTTATCATGGTTATTATGGAACTCTTTATATACTAGGGTCAATCATTGGAAGAACGTAACTTAAAACATGAATCAAAACCCCACAACATCATGAACATGAAATTTCATTTCTATTTAAATCATAAACATTCATAAATTCACAAATCTTGTATTTTGAAAAAGAGGTTCTTGAGCATCATGGGTGAAAGGGACCCATGAATCAACATATGACATACCTGGGTTGTGAGTTTCTTAAAGTTCTTGGACTTATAGAACTCGAAATCTCTTAGTTTCTTGAAGAATGATTTGGTTCTTATTCTTGGGGATTATCTTTAAGAAATAAACCTAATTTGATGTTGTAGATAGATAATAAACTTATGAGCCTTGGCCTGATATAATTAGTGGTTAAAACAGGTGGAAAACACCCAAATACCCTTTTAAAAATGACTTTAAAATAACTGAACGAACTATACAATGGTGGGTGTGACGGTCTGTCACTGGGTCAATGGTTCATCGATCCTGACTGTTGTACCTGGGTAGAATAGAGGTTCACTCTCTCTGCTACAACGGCTTGGGCGATGGTCTGTCGGCATTACGTCGGCCCGAGCTGTCGCCCTAGATAGAAGGTAGTCTCACTACCTCTACTTTAATGTTTTGGGCGAGGTCCATCACTAGCTCGACAGTCCGTTGACACTCATCATTATACCTAGGTAGTTTTGACTACTTTCTGTAAAACAGCCATAACTTTCTACCCCGATACTAGATTTGGACGAAATTGGTATCGTTGGAAATCTAATTTATTTTACCACATGAAAAAAGTTGAAAATCTTAAAAATTCCACGTATATAATAGTGGATTCATCTTTCAAAGTAATTTTTTAACATACTCGGGATGATTTCATACTAGGTAGAAGTATGACGCATTACAGTATTTTTTAAAGGTGTATTCCCAAAGTTGAGATAATATATATTCTTGAGGACTATTACTCATCTCTAGTTAGGGTTCACCATAGTGGTACTCGCACAGCCTATAATATCTTGCAGTGCTGTTTCTATTGACCAACTATTATAAATATGCACTAAATATGCTCGTGTTGTAATCAATGTCAGTGCTAAGAAAGCATCTCGTACAAGTATGAGTCACCATGACACCTATTCTTGAGCTTGAGTTGTTTGATGTGTGGGGGATTGATTTCATGGGTCCATTTATGAGTTTGTATGGTATAATAGATATATTGGTAGCAGTTGATTATGTTCCTAAATAGGTGGAAGCAGTTTTTCTTCCCAATAATAAGTATCGTAGTGTTACAATATTTGTAAAAAAAGAATATGTTTTCTCAATTTTATACTCTATGTGCTATTATTAGAAATGGTGGGTCCTAGTTTTGCAATCATTTGCTTAAGGTCTTGCTTCAAAAATATGGTGTGAAACATAAGGTGTCAAAACATTAGCATCCATAGACTAGTAGGCAAGTTGAGGACTCCAATCGTAAGATTAAGTCCATATTGGTAAAGACTGTGAAGGTCGACAGGACTAATTGGTCAAGAAATCTAGAAGATGTAATTTGGTCTTGCCAAACAACTGTGAAAACTCCCATCAATGCCTTTATATATCATCTTTTATATGTCAAGGCATTTCATTTGCCGGTTGAACTTGAGTACAAGGCACTATGTTTATTAAAGAAACTAAATTTTATGCTGGGTGATGCTGTAAATTTAAGGATGAGTAAGGTTAATGAATTAGATTAACTTTACCTCTTTTCTAGTAAGATTTCTACTTTGTATATGGAAACTATAAAGTTATACCATGATAAAAAGATTGAGAAAAGGGTATTTTAGCCTAAGATTGAGAAAAGGGTATTTTAGCCTGGTGATATGGTCTTGTCGTATAACTCGATGCTTCGCTTGTTTCCAACCAAGTTAAAGTCTAGGTGGTATGGACCATTCACCATGGTTAGAAATTTTCTCATTGTTCAATTAAGCAAAAGAGAGATGGAGAATCCCCATTAATGGGGAACAAACATCATGTTAAGTACTATATGGGGAGTATGGAGGAGTTGAAGGTTTTTCATGATATAAGCCTTGGAAAAGTTTTAGTAGCCAAGGAAACTGAGTCATGTCGTGACAATAAATTTGGCGCTGCATGGGAGGAAACCCATGTTCTTGATGGTGAAATTTTAGTAACCAACAAAGTCACTTCGTGTCACGATGTTAAATTAAGTATTACATGGAAGGCAACCCATGTATTGTACTTATTACATTATAGGGTAATCTGTGTGTTCAGTGTGTAGGGTTGAAAGATGGAAGAGAGGACAAAAAAAATTTTTGGTGTGTAGTTCCTTAAGGGGAACCCTATAAGCCATAGGGACACCCTATAACTTATGAACAGACCCGTTAGGAGAAGTCCAGGTGAAAGCTTCTAGGTAAGTGGTCTTTGAAGTCTTGACGACTCATAGAATGAGTTATTGTCAGTGACTATGACTCGTCACCTTGAGTCATCATGACTAAAGACCCAAGTAAGAATGAATTTTAAATAGAGGAGGGATCCAATGACTCATATCCACTGACTACGAATTGTTGCAAGGATTCATCATTAGTGCCAAAATTGCAAACCCAATGGGCTGACTTTACTCGATTTACGCAAAATAAAAGGGAGTTAAAATCCCAAATTATTCCCTTTTCATTTTTAAAAGCCTAAACTCCCTCAACTTTCCATAACTGGTTCTCCAAATATAAATACTCTCCTAATCATTCTCAAACACCCCATTCTAGTTCAAACTACTCCAAAATAGTTCAATTTTCTTATCTCAAGAACAAGGCTAATTGTTAACCAAACATTTTTCTCAACTCCAAAGTAAGTGTACTACTATTTTTATTACTTTGTAATTTATGCTTCATTTATAAGTGGAATTTGCTTTGAATCCTAAGTTAATAACGTGCCTAGGGTTAAATCTAAATTGAAGGATTCTTGAGAATTTACTATCATTATGAAAATGGACAAATAACTTGAGTTAGGGAATAAACTATGGAACAAATTATAGGAAATTATGGGAATCTTGATATGGGGAACTTGATGATTGGAATATTTAGTCCTCAAGAACTATCATTACCATCTCTATTGAAGCAGTTGCGACAAGTCTTGTAATGACACATTGGGTAACCTAACGAGTCATTTGGAGACTCACAACTACTAGTAACATGTGGTGGGTGAGGATGAAAGTCCCTTAGTTAGACTACGAGTTACCTAACGAGTCATCGAGTGACCCAATGGCTCATTGGGTGGACTAATAGTGTGACAGTGTCCAGCATATGCATGTAATCTGACCTTATGACTGACAGTATAACTCTTAGACTCTAGAAATAAGTCATATCCTTAATATGAGGGTGCCCAAGAACTATTACAATGTTCCTTTTTTATTTATATTTTCCTTGACCTATTAGTAACTAAATTGTGTCTTCCCTCATGTAAAATGGCACCTACGAACAACTCTGCAAAGAGCACTTAGAAGACCTCAAAAAAGTAGGCTTATTCTACCACTCATCAATACAGGGACAATCCCTTATAACAAGTCCAACAGTTCTTTGGAGAAATATCCCATCTTGAAACCAATGGAACCAAGGAAAAGTTTATCCTAGGATAAGAAGGTTAAGGCCAAAATAGAGAATCTGAGCTACTCACCAACATAGTTAGGCCCTAAATAAAGAATTTGTGTGAGTCACTACTACCCTCCCCTTCCTAATTTGAAGAGAAAGAGAAGTTAGAGTTAGAGATAGGCCCTGGAAAGGGTGAAGAAGGGGACAAAGATGTTGTATCTGGTAGCGAATCCTATAGTAGAGATTCTCAATCAAATTTGAAGTGGTGAGGAGAGTAAAGAAAGACATTCTAGTGAAAGTGTATCAGTGGATATTCCTTCTCCACCTCCAGTCTAGCCCACTCTATAGATTAAGCCTACCCTAGTGCCCATTATTAACTGATAGGGGTACCTCAGGATTCATGATTTATATGATCAAAAAGTTGCACTGTACTAGTATAGGGAAGATAAAGAGGGGGTTCTACCTTGAGCCCAAGTAGAGAACTGTGGGCATGGTTGATATGCCTAAGTACAAGGCCCAGTTTAAGAAGTATCACTTTGAATAGATTATGAGATCCTCCGGTATATATAGCTCGGCACTATTCCAGGAGTTTTATGTAGCATTTTTAATAGATATAAAGAGAATGTATCAACAAGGGTTGTCATGTAAGGGAGGTGATACCCTGCACTCATTGATTATCCGAGGTGTTTGGGTGAACATCTCTACTCAAACTATATCTAGGTTTTTTTATAGAGTAAAGTTTTATCTCCCTACAGATAGTTTAGATATTCATCACCGCATTGACAAAATACAAAAGATGAAGATAAAATAGATCAGTACAAATGATAAGTACATGTATTTTAAGTAAATCGCAATGATTGTTTCTATGGGGGAGGAGGTGGTGCCTTAGTTTATGGGTCTATCTACTTAGATTACAAAGTCTAGATTAAATTTTACAGCCAAGCATGGTGGACTTCTATTCGATATTGGTTGAGCCCGACTATGGGGGACAATGTGTTGAGTCCTGATAGAGTCGTATTGGTCACTTGTATTTTGGAGCATTATAAGATTGATGTAGCAAAGATCCAAATGAGGGATATTCATGACTAGGTAGTACATATGGATACCAACTTGGCCTTTCCTTGTTTATTGGTGCAGATATGCTTAGATGAACAAGTGTTGGTGATCTGTGAAAGGTTGATCAATTTTTTATAATCCATATGACCACATACTTGGGGTTGATTCGGGATCATGCCAACCCAATTTTGAAGGTCAAGGTTTGTTGTTCAATTTATAAGGCAGCTCTCCAGGCTATCAGGTAGATAGATATTATATTTTAAATTTTTCTATCCTTGATGAAGCCCCCATAGAAAATGCCTGATCTAAGCCACAGGCCTTCCAAAATACAGCAGGGTCCTTACAGTCCCTGAATCCTCCTCCAACTTTGAGACCATACACTTTTCATCCACTTCTAGGTGAATATGTTTTGGTATCTCGCTAGTTCATGACCAGTGTTCTGAAGTTATTAGGTATCCTCAAGTGCAAAGTGACCAATATTAAGGAAGGGGTATAACCATGGGTAAAAAGTAGATAAGTATCAATATGTGGAGTATGAAGATTGAATTTGATAGCTTCGAGCAGTAACTTAGGAAAAATTTGGAGGGAGTTCAGGCTTCAGATCTGGCGGATGTAAATATAGAGTTGGTCAGATTAAGGGTTGTTATTTAGGGCATAGTTCCAAGGTTATTCCCCACTTTCTCTATTATTAAAGAGGTCCTAATGATGAGGTGATAGATATTTGGGGTACTCCTTAATGATGAAAGTAGAGAGAGTTCAATAAAGCAAAGAAAGAATTATAAGGAGTGGGCAGCATGGGTAACTAGCCTACAGACTTCACAAGACCACTTGTCTGAGGTCTATAATATTAGAGCGGAAGATGGCAGCTCCCTAATAGATGACATAATAGTTGCAGCCATAGCAGTTGAGAGTGGGAGTGCCCAATGTGCCTCCCAAGATCCAGCCACCATTGAGAGCATTGGCTACTACCAATGCCACTATTGATGTGAGTGTCTTGACCACCATTGAGACAGCCACTAATGAATTTAGGGCCCATTCTTAGGCCTCTTATACTGAATAGTCTTGATTCGGCTCCTAGTATATCTAGGTATATGTTTATCCCTTGTTTTTATGTTATATTTATGCACTAGAGTATACCACAGCTGTGGGTTTTTCTTTCCATGTTTATTTTTCTCTTGACCGTGTTATCATTGTAGAACTAGTATGTTTAGGCCATATTCTGTTTTATGTTTTGTGTTATCTTTTGTTTGTGTTTAATTAATGGAAAAATAAGGAAATAAAAGGCAGTTTACATATTGTGTTTGTTTTGAAAAAAATGATATCCCTCCAAGAAATTTTGAACTATGTGATGTAATTATTTGTATAACTATTGTGAATCTTGTTGTGGCATTAGGAGTAGGAACAAAATAATCATAGCTTAGCATTTCCACGAACTGGATAGGTAGTAGTTGGTAATATAACCCTGTACTATATTTGTTTGAGATACTTTCCTAGTTCCTTGTGTGCATTTAATTCATAACTAGCTCGATTAATCTTTCCAAGATTGGAGGATAGCTGGTAGGATATGATCATAGGATGTTTTGACTTAGTCCCTCTTATCCTAAATAACCATCCAACTATGAATAAATATCTCTTGTTTATGACTTAGTCCACTTTTCACCTAAATAACCATCTAATTATGAATAAATATCCCTTGACCCCTAATTTGAGCCTATACCTATTTTTTGTTTTCACCTTTTCACCTTCCTAATTAATTACAATGAACCTATTTTAGCCTTGTTACCTTCTTAGATACTGTACACCCAACTCAGGAAAATCACCTAAGTTGTGGGTGGATAGCATAGGGATGTGTGGTTTAAATTACGTATGCAAAAGGGTGTAATGTAAAATAAAAAGAGAGTAAGGTTGGGTGTGATAAAAAAAGAGACAAAAAAAACAGATTTAAAAAAGAATAAATAAAGAGCAAAAAGAAAACCATACCCAATCCAAAATAAATCAATAAAGGAAAAAAGGGAGAAATAAAAGAGTAATGGTTGAGAAGTGGAGATAAAATATATATGTCATGTCAAGGAGGGCTAGTCACTGGATCCAAAATGTATCATACCATCCACAAGCCTGCATTACAGGCCGAGTAAATCCCTATAGTGATCTTAGTCCAACTGTCCAAAAAACCAAGATATAGAAATAAGGGAAAGCCTATGGTATTCTTTGTACATTAATTAGAACCCCTTTTATGAGTTTGAGTTTCTTTACAAAGTCCACTACATTGACATGATATGGTACTGTACGAGTTGGGACTTTTTTCTGTGAGAGTACATGGGTTGTGTTGTTAATGGCTTATCTATTTGGATAATGCAAATTGCACATATGTTTGATTGTTTGTTGTAACACCCCGTATTTTGGGCTACAATATAGACCATGATTCCGATGTGTTGATAAACCCCAAAGCCATAAAATCCTATGACAATACGGTATATTAATTAATTGTGTAGCATATGAATCCATTCAAGCTTGAATTTAGACCATAGAGGTCCTTCAACTCATTGACGAGTTGAAACTATTTTGATCGACTATGTTTTAGTAGATGTGGTAAAGTGTGTTAGCTTTCATCGACCATAACTCTCTGTATATGCCGAATTAGGGAGCCTACTATGTGTCAAATGATAGATCTTCGATTTAACTTTCTAATGATACCAATTTTGCTAAAATACGGCACCCGAGTAAGAAGTTATGGCCTTTCAAAGTAATATGCGTCGCCTACCAATCGCCCATAGCCACTGGAAAGCATAGGCGATAGCCTAGGCGGCGCCTATGTAAACATAGGTAATGGGATGGGCGGCGCCTATGTAAAGAATTCAAGTGTCTTAAACACTCCATTTTGGGGACAAAATGGTTCTTTTCCACCCTTACTTAGCCCTAAAACACGAAATTCAGTTCCAAGGACCCCAAAATAAACCCTCATTCATCAAAAGTGCTTAAGGTTTCTCCTTAGGGTTTCAAAGTAAAAACCCAAATAGTTCAAGATTGGATTGTAGATTTTCGAAGATAATTACATATTTGGAATCACCAATCCGCAAGCTCCAAGAAACATCTATTATCTTTGGAAATAGAGGTACGTGGGGTTATCTCAAAAATCTCATGGACTTTAAAAATTCATGTTTTCAAAATGGAGGTTTTAAAATTATGAATATGATTATGTTTGAAACGTTTTATGATATTGATTTGGTCTTTAGGCCTAATTCCAATGTGATTTGATATATTATATATGGATATGCATATGTTTCATAATGATGATAAATTGAGAGCATGATTTACACGAAACCTCTCTCTTGATATAATATTGTTTTATGTTTTGACATGATATAAATCGTTTGAAATTATCTTGAAATGCATGTCATGAAATATCATAAAAATGTCATGATTTGGATATGGTTTTTGACTTTCAAAGAGGGGGTTGTTTTGTTCATGTTGAAATATGTTTATGATGATTGACTGAAGAGAATGATATGATACTGATGACTTGAAGGTCGGGTATGATGATACCCTACAGAGTATGACATGTGATTTATTTGAACAAAGTTTGAATGTATTGATTTCATGAGAAAGGTGGATGCCCGAAAAAGGCATTTGAGTGAAATGTCTCATCGCTAGAAACCGTAGTTACCGATGCGGGTCATATAATATTGTATCCTACATGGGAGGATAATAAAATAATTGGGACATCTCACATGGGGGAATTCCCTGCGGTATACTCATATGGGGTGGTATACCAGCTCCAACTCCTGGCGGCTACTTGGAATGAAGGCTTGGCCGCCAAGCACCAGAGGCGGATTCCACATATCCGTGGAATTACAATTGTAGTGTATTCCACCTAGTTTAATCGCATTACATTGGTATTGAAAACTATTGCATTATGGCCATGTGTTTTCAAATGATTTGATATGAAATTGCTTATAATTAATACAACTATATTTTATAAAAATATTATGTTTTGTTTTGATATCTCTTCGTGCCAGTACTTTTGTGCTGACCCCTCCCCCTCTACAACCTCTCAGGTTCAGAGGCCTAGTTTAGGGGTCAAGAGAATCAGTAGATCATTCAGACAGAGTTGCAGAGACAAGTGGTGAGCATTCTATATTTCGGAAGGTCTTTATGTCCTACAGTCCTTTTATCTTATATTTAGGTTTGGGGTCAATTGGGACCTTGTCCCAGTTTATATACAGTTACTTGACTCAGTCATTTGTTAGAGATTTTCGCAGACAGTTGTTTAGAGGTTGATTGATGTCGGGGGAACTTTATTTCCCCGCTATTGGTTCTTTTCATATTTATGACCATGTTTCCAAATTATTGTGTTTCTTCCGCGTTACATTGATCATATGAATTAGGTACATGATTACCAGCCAGATAGGGGTGTTTCAGGCCTCCATGGTTTGAAATGCTCATCACGGCTAGGCCCTGGTCCAGGTCATGACATTTGTTGTTAATGTAATTCTATGGGTTGTGCTATACAGATCAACACAGTGTTTTGAAAAGTTTGAAATAGGGTGGCATAAGAGTTTTTAAGTTGAAATTATGTTGATTGTCATAGGTGCCTTGGGTTTCTCTTAGTCAAGCATTGTATTGGGTTATTATATGTTTGTTTCTTGAAGATATGCAAACGTTCTAAGATAAAAATGTTGAGGTGCCATGGTTTCATGGAACTTTTGATGCTTAAAACAATGAAATTATGCAAGTTCTTAGATCTTTTTTGTTAGATATGATGTGCTTTGTGATTGTTCTGCAGGAAAATAGGGTTAGAAGTGAGTAGAATAAATAAAAGAATAAAAAACTAAAGAAAATAAAGTCTCTTCTTGGACAACAAGTCATTGGGTAATATTATGACTCATCATTCAAGTCGTTATACAACTAGTGAAGAATTCAAAGAAAAATTATAAAGTCAACACTGTCTATGATTAATAAAATCTGACTATGAGTTATAACAAAGATTGATTTGAGCAGAAGTGTGACAAAGTTCTAAAAAATTACAAATTTAAGCCTGGTGGAAACATGCCAGTGATGACTCATCCGGTCTGACTATAAGTCATAATGGTAAGTCGTTCTGAGCATATGAGTTAAGTTATGAAACATGAAAAAAGACACTAAAGAGACAATAAGTCAGGCAATGGCTCATCTGGAGACATGATGAGTCATCACCAAAGGGAAACTAAGACAGGATAGAGCTGATAATAAGTCATTGTCAAACTATTTTACTCAATTTTTAGGCATTTCCACTTCCTACCTTAATTTCTTATTTCATTTTGATTAAAACTTTTAGGTTTTGTTGTGTAACTATAAATATCCCTTTGATGTTTTTGTATTAGATTATGAACTCCTTATGCTTACAATATTATATCGATTCTAAGATACACTTTTGATCTTGGAATCCCTATTCTTGATTTTTATGGTTTAAGATTAATTTGAGATTATAGTTTCTATTCATAAGTTATTGTAAGATTATCTATATGCTTTCTTTCATGAATTTTATGTGTTTTCATGCAAACATGAATAGCAAAACCTCTTAAATAGGTTTGTGGGAACCCTGATGGAATAACAAAGTTAATGAAATGCAATGTCTTTCTTGATGTTATTGTATGTATTGTGATTCTCTAATAAAGATCACAACTTTAATTTAAAGTTATCAACCTTCATCTAATTCACTTAAAACCCAAAAAGAGATAGTTAATTTAGGATCTAGGGAAAGGGTTAGTACTACAACACTATGAGACTCAAAAGGTGATAAACGAAATTTACTAAAGGTGTTCAAAAGATCGTGGGTAATACATAACTTGTCATATTTTGTATGCAAGAATTAAGATAGTTTGACGAAGCACTATAAGTCTATGAAGTTACAAAGTCAGGGGGAACATAGTCCTGGTATTAATCTCATATTGAATTTAACCTAAAGTGATCAAGATTTATTTCTATAATTACCATTCTTTCAAAATACCCTATTTACTTCTTGAACTTTCTGACTACTTCAACAAATTTGTTATAGAGTTCTGCCTATTCCCTATAGGTTTGACCCCAATAAGGGGAAACATTCCTAAATGCCTTGTATCCTCTCCATTATAAGTGTGGTGCACTACACACCCATAAAAGGGACTATACTCGACACGGCTTTATAGACCGCCAGTGACCCTGAACCATTCTATGATACCAAACTTGATATGACCCTAACCCGAGCTTGGCCATGATGGGAAGTCTCATGCCCACCAAGTGTTGGAGACAACCCCTATAGCCTTACCTCAAGAGCACCTAAACATAAATAGAGGATAACAAAAAAGTCTATGAAATATATATAAATCCGAAAGAAAGATAAGAGTCAAACTAGACATCCATGTCATCCCATAACTATCCTCAAAGGCCTCTAAACAAAAAATACCAACAAAGTCGGAACATGCTCCCAACTATGAAAAAAGGAATTAAAAATACTAAGACAATAATTAAACGCATAAAATCGTTGGGCCTTCCAAAGAATGGAGGCTCACCACTTCACAAAATACCAATAGACGTACCAAACCCCTAAGAATACACAGGAGTAAAAAAAATTCCTCTAAACCACACTATCAAATGATGTAGTGTTCGAGAATGGTGAGCGGGAAAAAGACTAGCATGTAACTCGAGGGAAAAGGATACAATTATGTATTTATCAAAAACCAGTAAAAGTCACATGCCCAACATATATATATATAGGATGCCGAGATGGGGACAAGGGTCCATGAACATGATAGTTTAAACCATTAATCTGTAACAAGCCAAAAGTCCAAGCTAATTAGAACCATACTTTAAGTTTTTGAAAAATCAAAAATCATGCTTTGATACGTTTATAAGGGATTTGGACATATATTCAGGCCTCAAATAGCTGCTAGCTTATAGACAAGTTAAAACATCCCTTAGCGATTAAATTCTTGTGAAGAATATAATTACAGTTAGCTTCAAAGGAGCATAATACTAAGAATATTTGTAACTCAAGACCTACCAACAGATAGGTAATTGAATTATATTTCAAAATATACTAATTTCACAGTAATCTGTTATAGTAGTAAGAAGTTAGGCCAAATTAGTAAAGTACTATCAAAGCTGTCAGTGACCATGACCATGATCACAACTCGTGATCACAAATTATGGATCATTAGGAGGGAGTCGTTATCTGTAAAGTAGAAGCTCAAATTTGGTTCCTGGCCATGATTAAATTCATGACTAATGGCCACACGTCACAAGTCGTAACCTTAGTCATCAGAATAGCTTCTAGGACTTTTCTAGGAGGTTTCTAAGGACTTTTTTTAATCTTTTCTCACTCTTTTAACCACTAGATTATGTCGCTTAAGCTATTATAAGTCTATATATTAAACAAGAACAACCCTATATCCATATTTCTCAATACAACATATAAATAACTCAAGAAACATGCAATTTTCCCTTCTCCGAAGTAAGAAATTTGGGTTTCTCATCTCCATGTCCAAATCCTCAAAAATTCAATTCAGGAATCAAAAGTAATCAGGTATGTGTGTATTTAATGAACATATCCTTTTATACTCATGCCTAAATTATGATTTTATTCATGAAATTTGTGGTTTTCATAAACTGGGGCTTTACCTAATTTGTTACTCCAACCTTAAATTCAATTTCCCGTGATAAATTTGTCACTCATAAGCATGTTTTAGTGACTATCCATGATTTATTAGGGCCAAATATATCATTCATTCTATTCCCAAATCCAAGTATGTTTTCATGATATTAGTTAAGAGTTTTAGCATATGATCAAGCTACATGAGTTTCCCCTAATTCCTTCAGTTTATTTTGCAATTAAACCATGAATATATGTTTTCTAAATCAAAATATCATCTTCCATGTCCAAAATCATAAATTCCCTTATAATGAAATGTTGTTGAGTTTATGGGTTTAAATTGTGAATTTTCCCTTAACATAAACTAATGTCATCATGTGTAGAGCTGGTAGGTTATGAACATTCGATACCTAGGAGTCCAGTTATATATAAATCAGTTTACATATTATTGAGTAATTCAAATTTATTTATTTATTGTCATTTACAGAATGCCATGACTTGAAAATATCAGTAATCAATTCATATTTCAGTTTACACTTCAGTGTCATCTAGTTAGGAGCAGTACTTAGCACCGAGTGAATGCAAGGATCACGGTTCCCCCATTTGTTAGGCATGTGCGTGTTAGTAACAACCCTTAAATTCTAGAACAACATTGCCACCGTAGGTTATAAGGGGTCCCCCGTCAGTAGAGGCATGAAAACCTAGTTCGTTAGAAGATCAGTTTAGTGGATCTATGCTAGCTAGTGTTGGTACCCTTGGTAAGGCACTAGAACCTTTACAACTGTGTTATAGGTTGGACCTCGATTTTTCTCAAATTAGGGTATGATGGATGTATTTAGCTCTCAAAGTCCTCAGTCTATGTTTCAGCTTCAAATTATGATCAGTTTTCAGATAATGAATCACATAGTGCTCAGTTATTCAGTTTTCATTTAGTACATGTTTATACTTGGTCATTACATCAGTTCACATCTTATAGTTTCAAACATAGTATTCATAAATGACCCCCAGCATAGTTTTACTATATATTCAGCATTATCTTGAGATTAAATATAATAGTCATGTTTTTACAACTTTCTAATTTACAAAAATATTTCAGCTCATGATTTAAAAATTTTACTACACCTTACAACTTTACGTACAGACATAGTTTAAATGCATATTTTGGAAATTGGCTTCGGTCCTCAGTTTTAAAGAATGTTTAAAGTATTTTCATAACTGATTCACATCTCACATACTCATTATATTCCAAAGTATAGATAGTCTATCTCTTCTACCAATATTTTTCATGTGACATAGATTCAGGTGCTTAATCTCAGAATCATAGTAAGGTAGATCACAGAAGTCAGATTACAGCAGTTGGCTAGCAGGTGATAGCTTATCTCATAATTATGCTTCTGCATAACAAATTTATCTTTTGCATACATTTTAAATCAGACTCTCAAGTATTAGGCCAATACATGGTTTAGCTTAGGAATTACTTGTGTTTCTAAGAATTGTGTTACAACCAGGGGGTTCTCTCGGGTAATAAAAAACTTTGTATTAGAGCACAAGTTAAAGTTTCCTTGGGTGTCTATGAAATCGTGTCTAGTAGAGTCTATGGAACAATACAAAGATGACTGTACTTTTCTTTGAGAGGCTCTAGGCATTTAAGAAAAGTTTCCCTTCTTTGATATCTCATATCGTGTAGTAAGGATGTTCTCTAAGAAACTTATACATATTATTATATTACTCCATTCATTCCAATTCTACCTTATTATTGAGGTAATAAAAATAGTCAAGCGTAAATTCCTGCTGACAGAGTTTTCTTAGACAGTCCCGACAAATAGTTATGAGATTGCACGAGATTTGAAAGGATCCCATTAGTTCCTATAAGTTCCCAACTTTGAAAGTGTTTATTCATATTATTAAAAATATGCATTGATCCAAATTTAGATGTGCTCTCAGATCCCTTCTTAGAAATCCTATGACAGCATGACCTAGAGTTAGGAGCATGATCCTAGTAGTGTAGCAGCAGTGGAGTGGGGATATTATTTATTCAAATTTAGTAGATTATGTATCCACGAGGCCAAAAAGGTGTTGTGTTGATTTTATAATATAACTTTAAAAGATTTACCTATTAAAGTGAACTTAGAGTATGTTAATGCTTTAGTAAGGATAGAGATTAGGCAGTGAACAGAAAGATAAAGAATTTTGTAAAGGTTGAGTATATTGAAAAAAAAATTATTGATTACTGTTTCATGATTTTTATTCAGTAGTAGTAAGTGGACATTAGTGGATAAGAAGTTTTTTAGCTTTCCATGTTGAGTGTTAGAATCTAAGATTGAATTATTAATGATCAAGCTAATAGAGAAAGGAGTCTAGAGTTATGAAAGGAAAAAGTGTGTACTCGTGGTATTGTGATACTCCAAAAGATTCTAAGTTATTAAGTGTTTAAGTTATTATATGATGAACATTGTGGATATAGAATGTTAAGAGTTGTATCTCTAAAGGAATTACTAGCAGAAGGTTTTACACTTTTAGATATAGTATTTCAGGGGGTTTAGTGTTTGAATGTATTGTTATATCTCGGTCTCTAGAGTAAAGTGACTGCAGTTCAATTTAGAGTTTATTACATAAGTCCATAATCCTAGGATGATGGCTTAAATCTAAGGGGGAGACGATAGAACAAGGAACCAAGTCAGGTTATTAGATTCTAGCAGTGATGCCACTGAACTTTAAAACAACATTAAAACACTTTACTCATGCCTTACAAGTTAGCTCTGTGATCTTTCATGCACTTTATATAGAATCATTTCCACTCCTAGTTCCTAGTACAAGGAGTAATAGTTCATTTAGAAGTACGAATCGTATTTCTTGAATTTATGAATTCCATTATCCAATCATGTAGTTCATGACTTATGTACTCATGTTTTACAATGTGTTCATTTCCCAAAACTTATGGTACACCCTTAAGGACTAGTGATATTTGCACTATTGTACATAAGAGCTCATTATAGATCTCTTTAATGAATCCATTCCTTTAATACTCTAATCCTCAGGCCTCAGTTAAGTGTCAATGTTATGTAGTATTCTTTCATGATTCATGTCCTAATATTCTATCCTTTCAGTGACCTCTCTATATGTAAAGTTAGTGGTGATAAAAATGGATGAACAATGGTTTAGAGCCGAGGGAGTAAATGTTCCTCATAGGGATCACAGCTCTTTTCATATCCTTTCATCCAAGCCAGTCTTAATTTGAGGACGAATAATCCTAAGAGGGAGATATTGAAACACCTCAAAAATTCAAGAAAATATTATAACCATGCTTCAAGTTCACAAAATATCAAAAACAATGTTTTGATAAGTTTATAAGTGATCATGACATATATTAAGGCCTCAAAAAGCTCCTAGCTTATAGACAAGTCAATATGTCCCTTAGAAATTTAATTTTTGTGAAGAATATAACTATATTTATTTTCAAACGAGATTAATAATTGGGTTACAAAGAATTTTGATCTCAATATGCACAAAGAGATAGGTAACAGAATTATCTTTCTAATGATATAAATTTTGCTTTAATCCAACATCGGAGTAAAAAGTTATGGCTAAATTACTGAAGCACTGTCAAAGCTACCAGTGACCATGACCCTTATCACGACTCATTATCAGACATCATCGGTCATTAGGTTGGAGTGGTGATATAGGCAGTAGTGTATGAAATTGGGTTCCTGACCACGACTCAAGTCATCACTCGTGGCCACACCTCATGAGTTATGACCTAATTCATCGGGACTACTTCCAGGAGTTTTCTAGACAATTTCTGGTAATTTTTTGGATCTTTTCCCACTCTTTTAACCCCAAACTACACCGTTTAACCTATTCTAAATTTTTATATAAAATCAAAGCAACTCGAAATCCCTCATTCTCAACACATCAAATCAAGAAATATGTTATTTTCTCTTCTCCAAAGCAGGAAATTAGGGTTTTTCATCTCCAAATCCAAATCATCAAATCTTTAATTCAAGAATCTAAAGTAATCATTTATGTGGGTATTCAATGAGGGTATCCTTTCATCCTCATGCTCAATTATGATTTTATTCATGAAATTTATTATTTTAATAAAGTAGGGCTTTACCCAAATTGTTACTCTAATCTTAAATTCATTCTCCATGATATATTTATCACTCATAAGCATGTTTTAGTGATTATTCATGATTTATTAGGCCCAAATTATATTATTCATACAATTCTCAAATCAAAACATGTTTTACATGATATTAGTTAAGTTTTCAAGCATATGATCAAGCTATATTAGTTTTTCCTAATTCCTTCAATTAATTTTGCAATTAAACCATGAATACGTGTTACCAAATCAAGATAGTATCTTCCATGTTCAAAACCATAAATTCCCTTATCATTACATATTGTTGATTTTGTGGGTTTAAATTTTGAATTTTCACTTAACATCAGCTTATGTCATAATGTGTAGAGTTTGTGGGTTATGAACGCCTAAAACCTAGGTGTTAAGTTATGTATATATAAGTTTACATGTTATTCAGTACTTTAGATTTATACATGCATTTTTATGTGCAGAATACAATGAATTAAGCATATCAGTTATCATTTTATATTTTAGTTTACACTTTAGTGTCATCTAATTTGGAGCAGTAGTTAGCACCGAGTGAACACAAGGATGATGGCTTCCTCATTAGTTAGGCATGAGATCATTAGTAAAAGTTCCTAAGTTCCAGAACTATGTTGCCACTGTAGGTCATAAAGGGACCCCATCCATAGATGCATGACACCATAGTACTTTGAGATTGATGCATATCTCACTTACTCAGTAGATTCCAAAGTACTGATAGCATACCTTTTCTACCTATATTTTCATGTTATGTAGATTCAGGTGCTTACTCTCAAGATCATAGTCAGGCATATCAAAACAGTCAGACAATAGGTGATGAGTTCTATTTTTTCGAGGACTCAACGTAGTTGAAGTTCTTGTATTTACTTTTTCTTATTTGTATGTATTGATTAGGAATAGTTAGGGGTCATGTCCAAACTACCTATAGTAAGTATTAGTAGAGACTTTGTAAATAATTAGTTAAAGTCAGTGCATGTAGTTTTAATTCCTTATTCCTTTAGATTAGAGTGTTATAAACTTTGAAAAGTCATGTATTGAAATATCTTACCTTATTATTATGTTTTTGCTCATCAAATTTATCTTTTAGATACATTTAAAATTAGTTGTTCAAGCATTACACCAGTACATAGGCTAGCTTGGTATCACTTGTGGTTCTAAGTGTCGTGTTACAACTAGGGGGTTGTCTTGAGTCATGACAAAATTGGTATCATAGCACAAGGTTCAAGTTTCCTAGGGTGTCAATGAAGCCGTTTCCAGTAGAGTCTTGCAAAATAGGATGGAGAGGTTTGTACTTCTCTTCGAAAGGCTACACATCATTTAAGAAATGTTTCCATTTTTTCATATCTCAAATCGTTAAGTAGAGATGTTCTCTAAGAAACTTATTCAGATTCTTACTTTAATTCATTCATGCCAAGTCTACCTTATTCTTGAGGTAATAGAAACAGTCAAGCTTAAATTCCTACTGATAGAGTTTTCTCAGATAGTCCTCACAGACAGTTATAAGATTATATACAGGTTTGAAAGGATACCATCGGTGCCTTTAAGTTCCAAACTTTGAAATTTTTCATTCTTACTTATGAAAATCATGCATTGAGCCAAAGTTGGATGTGCTCTCAAATCCCTTCTCAGAAATTAGAAGCATGAGCATAGAAGTGTAGAAACATTGGAATAGGTATATTATTTATTCAAAATTTAGTAGATTATGTATCCATGGGGCCAGAAAGGTGTTGTGTAGATTGAATAATTGCACTTTGAGATATATTTACCAGCTAAGGGGAACTTAGAGTATATTAATGCATTAGTAAGGATAGAGATTAGGCAGTGACCAGAAAGATAGAGAAACATGTTAAGATTGAGTATGTTCTTAAAAATTTTGTGTGTATTAGTGTTTCTTGATTCTTATCCAGCAGTAGTAAGTGGATATTAGCGCATGAGAAGTTTTGTGTTTATCCATATTGAGTGTTAGAATCTAATATTGAGTTGTTGATGATTGAGCTAATAGAGAAAGGATTTTGGAGTTAAGAAAGGACAAGGAGAGTACTCAGGGTATTATGATACTCCAAAAGATTTGAACTAAGTAAGTGTTTATCATATGATGACCATTGGGGATATAGAAGGTTAAGAGTTGTAGCTCAAAAGAAAGTACTAGAAGTAGGGTTTACACTTTAAGATATGGTCTTTCAGGGGTTTAGTATTTCAATATGTTGTTTGATCTCAACTCTAGAGTAAACCGATTGCAGTTCAATTTAGAGTTTATTGCAGAATTCCACAATCCTCAAATGATCTCTTAAATCTAAGGAGGAGATGATAGAGAAAGGAACCAAGTCATGTTATTAGATTCTAGTTTTGATGACATTGAGTTTTACAACAAAACTAAGGGAGGAAGACACCCGGCCCATTATCTTCTCAGTACTAATTTGCGTACTTCAGTCATTACGACACTCTACTCATTCCTTACAAGTTAGATCTATGGTCTTAGCCCAAATCTATGCACTTTATACAGAATCATGTCCACTTCCAGTTCCTATTTCATGGAATAATAGTTCACTCAAAAGTAAAACTCATATTCCATGAATTTATGAATTCCAATCTCCATTCATGCAACTCATGACTCGTGTACTCAATTTTTATAGTATGCTCATTTCCCAAAACACATGGAAAACCCTCAAGGAACGTTGAAATTCACCTCATGGGAAGTATTACCTTAGTTTATATCACTTTAATGAATCCATTCTCTTGATACTCTATTCCACAAGCCTCAGTTAAGTGTCAAAGTTATGTATATAATTCATTCATGCTTCAGGTCCTCATGTTATAGCCTTTTAGTAACCTCTCCTTATGTAAAGGTAGTGGTGATGAAAATGGATGAACAATGGTTTATATGGGAGAGAGTAAATTTTCCTTATTAGGGAAAGATCGATCTAAGCTTGGTTTATCGAAGGCTATAAGTGTGAAGAATAATTGAGTTAAATATTTGGCATATGCCATAGTTAATTGATAATTCTAGGTTTATTTTCTGGGGATAGACCATAAAAGTTGTTATTGATAGGGGTATTAGAGAATATGAAAAAATTCCTTGGTGGTTTCGTTGCCTTGACAAGTTAAAACATCCCTTAGCGATTAAATTCTTATGAAAAATATAACTATAGTCCGATTCAAATGAGCATAACTTTTGGGTTATAAATAATTTTTGAGCCCAAGACCCACAAATATATAGGTAATTGAATTATATTTCAAACAATACAAATTTTTCCTTAATTAGATATCGAATTAAAAAGTTATGGATAAATTACTGATGCACTGTTAGAGCTACCAGTGACCATGACCCTGATCATTATTTGTGATAAAACATCATGGGCCGCTAGAAGGGAGTCACGTTCTAGGAAGTAGAGGTTGAAATTGAGTTCCTGACCATGACTCAAGCCACGACTAGTGGCCAGAGTTTCTAAAGGTTTTTTGGTCTTTCCTCATTCTTTAACCCCAAAACTACGATGTTTAAGCTATTCTAAGATTGAATAAAAAGTCAAAACAACCCAAATCACTCTTTCTCAACACAACACATAAATTACTCAAGATACATGAAATTTTCTCTTCTCCAGCGTAAGAAATTAGGGTTTTTCATCTCCAAGTCCAAATCCTCAAAACATCAATTCAAGAATCAAAAGTTATCAGGCAAGTGGGTATTCAATAAGGATATCTTTTCATCCTCATGCCCAAATTATTATTTTATTCATGAAATTTATGATTTGCATAAACTAGGGCTTTACCCAAATTTTTACTCAAAGCTTAAAGTCAATTATCCGTTATATATTTGTCACTCATAAGCATGTTTTAGTGATTATTTATGATTTCTTAGGCTCAAATATATATCATTCATGCTATACTCAAGTCCAAGAAAATTTTACCTTATATTAGTTAAGATTTCAAGCATGTGATCAAGCTATATGAGTTTTTCTAAATTCCTTCAGTTTATTTTTCAATTGAACCATGAATTTGTGTTTTTCCAAATCAAAATATCATCTTCCATGTTCAAAACCATTAATTACCTTATCATGACATGTCGTTGAGTTTATTTGTTTAAATTGTGAATGTCCTCTTAACATCATGTAATGTGATCATGTGCAAAGCTGGTGGGATATGAACACCCCTACCTACGAGTTTAGTTATACATATTAGTATACATGTTATTGAGTATTACATAGTTTTATACATGTATTGTTATGTCCAAGATGCAATGGCTTGTGCATATCAGTTATCAGTTCATATTTCAGTTTACACTTCAGTGTCATCCTATTAGGTGCAGTACTTAGCATCGAGTGAGACCAGGGATGATGACTCCCCCATTAGTTTGGTATGAGACCATTACTCATAGTGCCTATGTTTTAAAACTACATTGCCTCCATAGGTTATAAGGGGTCCCCCGTTAGTAGAGCATGGCACCTTAGTCATTTGGGATATCAGTTTAATGTATCCATGCCGGCTAGTGTTGGTACCTTTGACAAGGTACTAGCACTCTTCCAACTGGGGCTACAGGTTAGACCTCAATTTTTCTTGGATTATGGTACGTCTGTTGTAGTTAGCTCCTAAAGTCCTCAATTTGTGTTTCAACTTCAGATTATGTTTAGTTTTAATATTATGCATGACCTTGTACTTAGATATTCAATTTTTATTCAGTACATGTTTATTATTGTGATTTACTATAGAAATATAGCACTTTTGATGCTTAAAATGATGAAAATATCTAGGTTTCTTAGGTTGTTTTGTTTGATATCATGTATTTTGGGTATGTTATGCAATAAACTAGGGTTTGGATGATAAACTAAAGAAAAAGATTAAAATTGAAGCTTTTGGCTACTTATTGAGGTTTCTTGGGGTGTATGTGCCACTTATCCGGTATAGGTGACCCAAGTATGTGTCATAAATTGAAGTCTAGAGGCTTAGAAGAAGAAAAAAGAAGACTTTACACTATACTATGTCCACATATGGTCTGTATATAGTATATACGATCTATCTGTAACCCAGGATAGTAAAGAGAACAAAAGTCTAGAGAGCTACAAGATATGTACTTGAGTTCTAGTACTTACCCATGTTCACATATAGTACACATGTGGTACATATGATCCGTATGTGGCTTAAGTAAGTGGCCTGTGACCTTGTTTTTCCTTTTTTATTTGGAATTTGATTTTTAGGGTTTCCTTGTGTACTATTATACCTTTTTGACATTTTGTAGTTAGGTTACGCACTCTCAACACTTACAACTTATATTTTTATTCCAAGATTCAAATTTGATCTTGGGATTGCTCTTGTATTGATTTTTGGTTAATAATTCAGCTTCAGATTTAGAGTTTTATTCAATTATTTATTTGATATTGTTTAATGTCTTTTATAATGAGTTCTGATAATCATTTCACAAGCATGCATGGCTAAAACCTTTAGCTAGGGTTGTGGGAACCTTGGTATATAGATTAAGTAGGGGAAGTGTGAAGTTATTTTGAACCAGTATATGTGCATTCATTGTATTATCTTCAATTTGATAGTTGTTCTAGTGGTTGCAAATGGTAGGATCCTACCTAGATTTTTGCTACTAACTCCACAAGAGGAGTAGTGACTAGTAAAAAGTAATTATAATAGTAATTTGAAGTTTAATTGTTGATCTAGGCTAATCAGTATTATCTTAACAACGACCGTTTTATCCTCAATTTGAGGTATAGTTCAAGTGTTGATCAAAATTTTGGCACCGTTGCTAGGGAAGACAGTGTTGTGTTGATTGAAATTACTAAGAAGGTTAACTCTCATGTGATTATTATCAAGAAGTTAGAAACACAAATTGGGAAGATATTTCTTATGTTAAACTAGAGGCTGTAAGACACCCTTCCAAATGGCACAGATCAAAGTCTTCTATAATGCCCCAAGTCTGTACCCCGGATGCCAACACGGTGCTAACAATCCCGAAGAACCATAAGCTAACCCATGACTAGTACTTGTTGTAAACATTGAATACTGAATACATAAATACTGAAAACTAAACATCCATCCAAAATAATTAGACCGAAAGCCTCTAACTGTTTAAAGATAGAGTTGATGGGACAAATCCCCAACTAACTCTGACTACTGAAATATACTGAAATACTGAAATAATAACTTTGTCCTGGAACAATGAGGACTCACCACTATATCTGTCTCTGATAACCTGAGAAACTAAGTATGGTCAGGAGCCCATGCATCTGAACCAATGATATGAGACATCATAGCGCAAAACAAAGAGTATGCGTTAGTACTTTAAATGTACTGGTGTGCTAAGAGAGGTTGGGTTATATGCAAAGGTTCATATGCATGAACAATAACTGAATGAATAATATAAATATAACTGGATGAGAGTATATGTATAACTAGACTGCTCCAAATATTGATGATGCATTACTGTACATACATCTATATATATACTATAACTGAGATTATGCTGAGCTGAATACTGGGTACTGATGACTGAGTTACTGGGAGCTGGGTGACAGTTCTGATAGTCCTAATTCTGCAGAACTAAATAAGTTCTATACTGAGCTGGATAACTGTGTCTGACAATCCTGATTCTGAAAACTGATCTAAGGTCTTATACTAAGTCTGGAGCTGAAACTATAACTATGGGAGTGTTCATCTAACTGACATACCCCAATTATAAGTAGGGGTTCAACTTGTGACCCCAATTAGAAGGGTGTTAGCACCTTGTCAAAGGATATTAACAATGGTTGTGAGTTAAACATATCTGGTAGGAAGACATTTTGTCAACCCTCACTGGTAGGAAAACTTATATGAGATGCATCAACCCTTATTTGGAAGGAAGATATCTCAACCTACGCTAGCTACATAGTTTTTTAAAATAGGGATTTCTACTAAGGGTCAAACCCTCTACTGACAAGAATGCCCCCATCCCTGGGTTTGCTCGGTGTTGATTCCTACTCCTAACAGGATAGACACTGAACTAATTTCTAGAATGTACTAGAATTGACTGAACTATTACTGATCATGCTAACTAACTGAACTGGACTTATTTTATTAAGTTCTGTTAACTAACTGAATACATTGAGTTTTGTAACTGACTAGGTAATACTGTATGTGACATCACTGAGACTATACTGAATCTACTAAAATTCTAGGTAACAGCTAAATTTTGGGTATTGAATATGCCCATGACTCGATAGCATTGAGATTAAAACATGGCATGATTATAATAGCATAACAGTAGTAGCTTGTTAACAATGCTTTCATTTAGACATTTTGTCAAACACTTGAGAGGCATAAACTTGTGCATGTCCTAGTATGTCATGATTTCACCCTTCAACTCACATGAACACTTTATCAAACACTTGGGGAGCATACTTTATGCATATAATAATAATCATATGCAAGCATCATTATCACAATTCCAACTCATAAAGTCAATGGGGTTTTAACATACAGCCACATAACACTACACACATATTAATTACTTCACATGAAACTTGTATTAAATCATTGATTAGAAACCCAATTAATATCATAATCATGAATAAAATAAAATTCAACATGAAATTCATGAAAGAAATCAACATGTATTTTTTAAAAGAGGTTCTTGGACTCCAAGGGTGAAAGGAAACCCAAGGATGAACACCTAACATACCTTGAATATAAATTTTGTGGAGTTTGTGGTGAGTTCTTGAGACTTGATTCTTGATCTTAATAAAACTAGGGATTGTTCTTGAGAGGATTTTGTGTAAAGGTTGATAAATAATGCTATTTGGGGCTTTAATCTCGTTTTATGGACCTATTGGGCGAAGTCAAAATTACCCATTTGCCTTAAAACCGTGGAACAAAACTACAGAAATTTCCCAAAATGGACTGTCCAGGGTGCTGCAGGCTCTGGAGTGCTACTCTGGGTAGGGCGCCGCGGTCTGCATCACGAGCTTCCCCCAACACCAAACTATGCAGGGCATCACAGGCTAATCGCCCTGAGCCCCTATTTTGGAGTGTCAAACATGCCCTTACGCTTGTAAAAAAATTTTGAAACTCACTCGAGATGTACTATTGACTTTCCTAATCATGAATTAACTTAGAAACTAAATTTTTGAGATCGGGAAGGTCATAAATAAATTCCTCAAAGTTTGAAGGCTTTAGAAATGACTAAGTCCTAACACTTAGCTAAAATTGTCTAAGTTTGGGGCCTCTTTTGGGCATACTTTAAAGGACTCAAATGTCTAAGATTCTATGGGGTCTTACAATATCTCCCCCTTGGGAACATTCATTGTCAAATGAGACTGACTAAGATGAGAATACTGATAGACTCAATTTATATACTAAACATGCACAACTGAATCATGATTACATAACTGAAACTATTGATATATCGAGTTATCATACTGAACTTGCATAACTCAAGCATGACTGAGTTTTGAAGACATGACACATGAATGATTTGTTTCATGAAGGTATGGATTATATGAGAATGCATGAGTTGAGTCTGAGTTATCAGAGAAGAGGTAAGAATTCTTGGTCTGCATATCTACTTCAGCTTCTCAAGTAGCTCCCTCAACGGACTAGTTTCTCCAAAGAACTTTGACTCGAGAAACCTCTTTGTTCCTTAGTTTGCGAACTTAAAAATCAAGAATTTCAATTGGAACTTCTTATTATAAGAGGGACTATTCTGAACATCTATACCCTCTATAGGGACTACAACTACTGGGTTAACTATGCACTTTTTTAGCAAAGATAAATGAAATACTGGATGTACTAAAGCTAAGTCTAATAGTAACTCAAGCTCTTAAGCTACGTTTTCAAAATGGCTGAGAATTCAGTTAGGAACGATATATCGGGGAATGTGTTTCCCATTCTTGCCAAACATCTTCACTCCCTTCATAAGAGAGATTTTTAAAGACACATATTCATCAATCTCAAACTTGACATCCTTTTTTCCCATATTTGCATTCAATTTCTATTGGCTCTGAGCTGTCTTTAGCCTTTTCCTGATCCACTAAACTTTTTCTAAGGTATCAAATATCAAGTCAGTTTATGTATTTATGTATGTACTCTCACTCAGTTATATTCATATCATTCAGTCAGTATTGTTCATGCATATGAACCCATGCATCTCAGCCTACCTCACTTAGCATACCAGTATATTCAAAGTACTGATGCATAACTTTATTTTATGCTATGATGTCTTTTATTATAGATTCAAATGCACGGGGTCCCAGTCATACTTAGCAGTCCAATCTATCTACAGGGCACTTAGTATTGAGTCCTCAGAGTTTGAGGTTAGACTTATTATTTCATTATTTTAATATCTCAGTTTATCGGTTTTCAGTAGTCGGGGTTAGTTGGGGGCTTGTCCAATGGACTCCTTGTTCAGATAGTAGAGGTTTTTCAGACCTGAGTATTTCAAATAGATATATTAGTATTCAGATATTAGTATTCAGTATTTACTTTCAGTTTGAACCTTATGGCAAGTTTTAACCTAATTTCTGCATAATTACAGTATTATTATTCAGTTATTGCAGTAGGTACCAGTCATGGGTTGGCTTATGGTCCCTCAGTATTATGTGCACCGTGTAGCTTCTAGGATACAGACTTGGGGTGTTACAAACTTGGTATCAGAGCCTAAGGTTCAACAAAGTCCTAGAAAGTCTAAAATCCGCATCTAGTAGAGTCTTATGCATGGGTGTGTTGCGCGTCACACTTATAGACAGAAGGCTATTAGATGTTTTAGGAAAAAGTATCCCTTCTTTCAGTATTATTGTCAATTGAGTGAGCATGAGCTCCAGTTAAACTCTCATTCTAATTTATCTCTTCCTTATGCTTCCAGAACATGCCTCCCAAAAAATCTAATGAAAAAAAGATAAAAACCAGACAGCTTCTCCACCCGTTCGGGCAGATCCCCTGAATGAGCATGACTCTCACGCTGAAGTTGAAGCTATTTTTACTACATTGGATTAATCAGTAGTTGCTCAGAATAATTTTCAGACTCTTTTTCTATCTAGGTTATTGACTTTCCCTTTGTAGGGTAAGGAAGGGGAGTGTAGAAAGAATAAAAGAGCTAGAACCACTAATTCTAAGCCGAGATTAGGGGGTAGTAACCACTCTCAATTTCATCAGAGATTCTCACCCCAGTTCCACCTTCATTTAGGGCGCCAGTGCTTATGTTTAAGAATAAAAATCAAAATGGGGCATCGGGTTCTAAGTCTCAAGGTAGAGGAAAAGGTGTTCGTACTAATCCACTTTGTAGGGAATGTGGTAAGAACCAAAAGGGAGTGTGTAGAGCTGGCAGTGATATATGTTTTAGATGTGGTAAGCAAAGACATAGGATCCGGGAGTATAGAGTAATGGCTCAGAGAGGAAAGGATTTATGCCAACAGGGTTAGTTAGACCATCCTTCAATAAGTCTAGTCACCCAAATCAGTAGGGTGCCACTTCCAGTACCACCAGTGGGCAGCACCTAAATAGAATTCATGCACTTTAGTCCCGACAAGATCTAGAAATTTCTCCTGATGTGGTCACTGGTACGTTGTAGATCTTCCATTTACACATATATGCCTTGTTAGATCTGGGAGCTTTTTTTATCTTTTTTAACTCCTTATATAGTTATTGACTTCGGAGTCAGCCCAAAAATTCTAGCAGAGCCTTTCTCAGTCTATACCCTAGTGGGTAAATCTATCATAGCTTGATGTGTATACAGGAACTATTCGGTAATGGTATCTCAAGAAGTCACTTCAGCAGACTTAGTCGAATTAGACATGACCAATTCTGATTCCATTCTCAGCATGGATTGGCTTTATTCCTACTATGCCTCAGTCGACTGAAGAAACCAAATTGTCCATTTTCAATTCTCGAATAAGCCCATCCTAGAGTGGAGGGGTAGTACTTCAGCACTTAGGATTCAACTTGTTTACTACCTTAGGGCAAGGAAAATGATATCTAAGGATTGTCTCTACCATCTCGTTTGAGTCCGTCAGCTTAGATCAGAAAACCTTATTCTTGATTCAGTATCAGTAGCATATGAATTCTCACATGTGTTTCTCTAAGATCTTTCTGGAGTTCCTTCTAAAAGGAAAATCGACTTTTGAATAGACCTTCTTCCAGACACTCAACCCATATCTTTTCCACCATATACAATAGCATCTACAGAACTCAGAGAATTAAAAAATTAGTTGAAGGATCTCCGAGATAACGGATTCATTAGACCCAATATGTCCTCTGTGGGGTGCACCTATTCTATTAAAGCATAAGAAAGATGGTTCTCTCAGGATGTGCATTGACTACCATCACCTAAATAAAGTCACGATCAAGAACAAGTATCCACTTCCCAGAATCAATGACTTGTTTGACCAACTTCAAGGTGCCAGTTACTTTTCTAAGATAGAACTCAGATTAGGCTATCCATCAGCTCAGAGTCAGAGAATATGACATTCCAAAAATAGCTTTCAGAACTTGATATGGTCATTTTGAATTCTTAGTCATGTAATTTTGTCCTACCAATGCCCAAGTAGCTTTCATGGGCTTGATGAACCGTGTGTTCAGGTAGTACTTGGATATGTTCATCATAGTCTACATAGATGACACTCTCATCTATTCCCGTAACGAGGATGAACCTGCTGATCATCTCTGAATCATACTTTAGATTCTTAAAAACCATCAGTTATCATGGAATCTTATCTATTCGTGTCTTACATGTCCGCTCTATGATAATAGCTCATATTTGTGTACGTTAGCAAAAAAATATTTATGCTTACCATTTCTAGTATAGGAGTTTCTATTCACTCAGTATTACAAATTATGTTTCATGAATATAGAAACTCCATACTCAGGTCATGTAGCTCATGACTCATGTACTCGTGTCATGCTTGACAATATGCCCAGTTCCCAAGACTCATGCTACACTCCAAACAATCTGCTAAGTTCAGATTATGTCATGTATATCCTCAGTTTAGGTCTCTTGATAAATCAATGGTGTTGCTATTCTTTTCCTTAGGCCTTAGTTAAGTGTCGAGTTTGGTGTAGTATTCATTTATGCTTTAGGACCTCATGCTTTAACCTTTTAGTGAACTCTCCTTATAAAATAATTTACTGATGAGTAATTACTTATATGGGAGAGAGTAAATGTTTCATGATAAGGAAAGATTTTTGCATGCTTGTTTTACACGAGGCTGTAGTTATGAGAATAGGCCTGACCATCAGGGTAGTATACTAAGTAAATGGTTAGTAAGTAGTTGTATTTAGTTTTTGAAGGTAGAGAAATCAGAATTTTTTCATAAGATGATAAGTTGAGAAAACATCAAGTGTGACTGTCTATTTAGATCCTCAATTTATGTTAGTATCCATCACGAAGTTATTAGAACTCAGTATTCAGCTCCAGTATGAGTTCAATTGCAGCCCCAGTTATAATCTTGGTTACAGTCTTAGTTATCATCTTAGTTACAGTTTTTGCACAGTCTCAGTCTAGTAATCAGATCAGAAACTCAGTTCAGTTTCAGATTTTCTTGACCATAGCATACAGTTATCAGTTATTCAGTTATCAATATTTTGGTACCTCAGCTTATAGACTATTTCAGAATCATGTTATACTCTTGGTCTTGTATTCTCAAATAATATAGTCTCCACGTATTCATGCTCAGTACCTCATGTTGCTCAGTCAGCCCTTACCTCATATGTAAAATACTCTACAATTTCAATCCAGGCTAAGTACAATTTAATCTTACATGACCAGTATTCATCTATCAATCATTCACTTAATCAGACAAGTTAGTATCAATGCCCATGTGAATATTTATTATAGTCGAAGGTGAAGTGTCATAATGGGCTGGAGAGTATAGTTGAGAAAGTATTTAAGGAATATGTCTAAGCTTGAAAATTTATAGTTGCAGTGCATAAGGTGTAGTCACTCTATCTTAGATAATAATTCATAGGCCTCACCTCATATTACAAAATCTTAGCCAGGATATGATTTCTTATTCAGATGTTTTATTCTTCCCATGCTAAGATTCCTTGCTCCCTAAAGTTACTAGAACTCTATAGAAAGAGTGTCAAGGAAATGCTCCAGTCGAGTATTAGATTTCAGCATGAGTTAGTCTGTATGCCAATAATTTAGTTTAGCAGCTAGGCAGACAAGTTCGTATGGTTTGATTTCCCATGTTTCCATCTATTCGTACTATCCAAAGCCTTATGAATGTAACTATTCCAAGATGGAGCAACCAGGTAGTTGCGTGTTTAGCTCAATTCATGTATTATGTCCCAGTTTCAGATCCCAGATATTCAGTTATGACTCTTTTCGATGGTACCCTATGCATCATCCCAGCTTTTCCTAAGTATCACAACCAAGTCAACATTCTTCAAGGGACATAATGTCCCAAGGGGGAGATACACCATAACCCCTAGGCTCTCATGTCCTAAACCTCCCAGTTCTTCTTCATGTAACGAATCTAGTTTCTTATAATAGGTACTTGTGAGTGGACCCTCGAGTTTCAATATCATCCATAAGCCATGTATTCAGGGACTCAGTTCAGTTCATGATATTCAGTCCATGTAATGTTTCAGTCTTATTTATGTTCTCATGTTCACATTCATGCATGTTTAGTAACCGATCTCAGGTTCATCACTATTTTCAGCTTAAGGTAACATTCTTTCCTAGATTATCTTTGTCCATGTTCATTTACAGTTATAAACTTGGTATACATTATCATTGCATATTCACTTATGCATTCACGAATCAGTTCAGCCATGTACTCATGCATCAGATATGCATGTTCAATTTGAAAACTCAGGTTATCAGTAGTTTCAGTCAGGTTTTTCATGCATCAAAAATGCATGTTTAGTGTGTAAGCTCAGTCCATCAGTGATTCTCAGCTTAGTCAGTCTCATTCGAGGATGAATGTTCCCAAAGGAGAGATATTGTAAGACCTCACAAAATCCTAAGCTTAACTAAGTCTTTTAAAGCTTGTTATGGGGTCCCAGACTTGGAAAATTTTAGTTAAGAATTCATACCTAGTATTATTTTAGCCTTTGTAGGTTGGCGACTCTTTTTCACAACCCTCATGACGTTAAAGTAATGATTTTTAGGTTGAATCATTATCAGAAATGTCAGTGGGAGTTCCCGGACAAGTTTTGGATTTTTTTGGATTTCATTTGGATCAAATTTGAGAGCTCAAACAAGTGGATCGACACGATCTCGATGCGCCACGTTGCCCATCACATTGATGAAATATCTTCCCCAGCCTCCAATACAAATTCCAATGAATCGATATGGACTCGACGCGGTGTGTTGGCCATTGTGATGATGCCAATCGATACGGAATCGACGGGGTGTGTTGGCTATTTAGTAATTAAAAATTGCATCCAAATGGGTATTTGGGACATTTTCCCACTTCAACCCAGCCCCCAAAACACAAAATTCAGCCACCACAAAGCAAGTTGCACTCTTTTCTCTCAAATTTCTCTCATGGACAAAACCCTAGAACATCAATTTCAAGATTAGTTCTCAAGAACACCCCCTTAATTTTCTAGAATTTAATTGCTAAGGTATGTCAAGTGTTCATACAAGGGTTCCTTCCACCCTTGGAGTCCAAGAAACTCTTTTAAATTTCAAGTAGCTTGATTTTATGCTTTCCATGATTTGGATTCAAATTTATTCATGATTACAATGTTGATTGGATTTTTATTCCATGATTAAGTGAAAGATTTATGTAAAAACAACTGTTATGTATGTATTATCATGTGAAATCTTGTTAAAGCCTTAAAATTATAGTGCTCATGTGTTGATTAGTACTATGTACACATACGATGCCTTCCAAGTGTTTGATGAGTTGTTCATGAGAAGTAACTAATGAAATTATATCATGTTAGCATGTACTCAAGTTCATGTCATACAAGTGTTTGCTAGAATGTCCCAATGAATGAATGATGATCAAGTAGTTACTTATTATGTTTGAAGAATGTGCTATGTCTTATAATTTATGCTATCAAGTCCTGGGGGTATTTAATACCTAATAATTTAGCTGATTACCTAGAGCCATGGTCAGTCTCAAGATAGTGCCAGTTATGTCATGATCAGTAGTACTCTCAGTCAGTTATATATCTCAGGAAGAACTCAGTAGACTCAGTATCAGTCCAGTTCAGTTCAATATTCAGTTCGGACCTCAGTAAATTCAGTCAGTTAATAGAATTTGGTAGTATTCCATCAATCAAGGGAACTTAGTGAACTCAGTTAATTTTAGTTAAACAATATGATTAGTAGCAGTTCAGTCCAGTATAGTAAAGTTTAGAAATCAGTCAAGTATCTATTCAGTTGGGAGTAGGATTCAACACCGAGTGAACCCAAGGATGGGGACTCACCTACTAGTAGAGGGTTTGATCCTTAGAAGCAGTCCTTGTGTTCCTAAACTGTGTAACCAATATAGGTTGAGACATTAACCTTCCAATTAAGGGTTGATGAGGTGTGCTACCTACCAGTAGAGGGTACCACCATTCTAATTCAGAGCACCTTCCAGATGAGGGTGACTCAGCTTGACTTTACCTATGGCATGGTACTGATATCCTTCCAACTAGGGTCACAGGTTGGACCCCAATCATTTCAAAGAGAGGCATGTTGGTTAGATGATTAGCTCTCATAATCTCACTTTTAGTTTTAATATAGAACTCAGTTGAGTTTTACAGATACAGGACTGTTAGATATATTCACTCAACTTAGTGTAGAACTCATACCTACTCTTTAAAATTAGGACTGTCAGATACAATCACTCAGTTATCAGTTACACAGTATCTGTAAACTCAAATATTAGTGAATCAGTAATTCAGAACTCAGTATCCAGTGTTATTATGATCTCAATTATATTTTACGTATTCTTGCATGTACTCTCACTTAGTTATATTCACGTCATTCAGTCAGTATTTTTCATGCATATGAACCCATGCATCTCAGTCTACCTCACTTAGCATACCTGTATATTCAAAGTACTGATGCATACCTTTCTTTTGCGCTATGATTTCTTATATCATAGCTTCAGACACACGAGCTCCCAATCATAATTAGCAGTCCGATCTATCAGCAGTAGACTTAGTGGTGAGTCCTCATAGTTCAAGGACAAACTTATTATTTAAGTATTTCAGTATCTCAGTTCATCACTTTTCAAAAGTCGGGGTTAGTTGGGGGCTTGTCCTATTAACTCCATGTTTAAACAGTAGAGGATTTTCAGACTAGAATATTTCTGATAGATGTATCAGTATTGAATTTTTTGTATTTAGTATTTACTTTTAGCTTGAACCTTATGGCAAGTTTCCACCTAATATCGCATAATTATAGTATTATTTTTTAGGTTTTGTAGGAGGTACCAGTCATGGGTTATCTTATTGTCCCTCGGGATTATGAGCATCCTGTAGCGTCTTAGGTACAGACTGGGGCATTACAGATACCTGAGCAAAAAATTATGGCTTTTTTTGTGAGAGGTAGTAAGGTTTTATGATATGGCTGGGGCGCATCGGTCTCTCTCCTAGAATAAGGGGTGTGATGTAGAGCTCTCTCCCCAATGATAACGGACACGATATGGAGCATACTCCCCCCACAGTTTTAGCTTTTTAAGGGTTAAGACCACTTTGGTCCTGAAATTTCAAATACAAGTTTGTATTTATTCATGTTTCCAAATACAAGTTTGATATCTCATCTTGAATTCCAGTACTTTGATGAGAAATTTCTAGACCCTTAAGTTTAATATGTTTTCATGCTCAAATTCATGTATTATGCTTATATACTGAAATGTCCACGTATGATTCCATGAAAAGTCAGAATTTTTTCATACTTCAAATTCAAATTTCTTATGTCATCTCCAGGTCAATTTCATGTTATAATAGGGAATTGTAAATTTAGCCATGCAATCATGTTATTTTCTCTTGTTTTAAGATATGCCCATGTTCAAGTTCAAGATTTTCACTTTTCGGTGAGATGTCCAGATTTTGGGTCTATGAACCATGTTTCCATACTACAATTTTGTAATAGCCCATATTTTTTCTAACTTAAATTAGTCCCTAGAATGTCAAGAATTTGCTTCAAAGATTAATACCATTTATTTCATGCGGTATTCTTAAGATTTTGACTTTTTATTGTGTGAAAAATTTAATAAGCTTTTTGTCGATACCAAATTCGCCTAAATTCAACACTCGGTGAAGGATTTAAGACATTTTTAAGTTAACAGTGTGTCACCTAGACTCTTAACGCATCGCGAAGCTAAGAAAATTGGCAATTGTAAACTTCTAGTGGCCCTCTACGATAGCCTCACATTGCGGAGAATCCCATTTTCCCAATTGTCCCATTCCAGTGAGACTTCATAATTCTAGCGCTTCACGCCAAGGGACAAAATGGAAATCCAAGGGGCACCATAATTGTAGCGCGTCGCGGTGAGTGCCCAGTTCTTTCTCGACCTTTTTCCAGTGAGCACCGCGATTGTGGCGCATTGCGGTGGCCACTATTTTCCAATTCTGTTTGAGTTTATAGGGGGTATTTTGGTAAATTACCCAACCCCAAATCCATCCAAAAACATAAGATCACTCATATTTGAGAACATATTATGCACCATTCATCATTCCCTCTCACAGCAAAACCCTAGTTCATTAAGTTTCCCCTCCAAGAAATCCAAGATTCCTCTATTAGATCTCTAAGATAACTCAAGATTGAGATTTCCCAATACAAGAACACTAAGAAATCATGTCCAAAGCATCAATAGGAATCAAAGATTCAAGCCTTTTATCAATGATCATCAATTAAGGTATGTGGGGTTTGAACAAGAACAAATCTTTCGTTCTTGTGCCCAAAAATAAAAAAATTTATTAAAGATTACATAATTGCTAGTTAGGGTGATACCCAATTCTTATTATTTTAGTTTATGAAATTATCATGTTATTTAAGGCTTCAATTGCAAGAGATTTACATATATCCATGTTTGAAATCATGAGATTCATATTATGAGTTATTTTTCCACGATCTTCATTGAGATTGTCGAAAGCTTTTAAGATAATTATTGAGCCTGAAGTTTAAGTATGATTATTGATGTATTAAATCTTTATATTTCGAGTCCTAAGTACCATTGATGATTTTATAAGGATATTATGATATTAAGTTTTATTGACAAGTTTGGTAAGTGCTTTCAAAAGCAAAGATTGATCTTTTGATCCTAAGCTAAGCTAAGGAATCCAGACTTTCACATAGTTTGAGATTTAAAGAAGAGAAGCATAATCAGTTTTAATTATAAACCCTAATGCTATTTTAAGGTGGATTTCCTAAATGTTCTGACCGTAAGTGTAGACGTAGTATTTAATATCGAGTTGGGTAAGATTCCAAGGTCTCATGCTCCAGAACTATGTGCCACTGCAGGACTAAGATTATTCCCACTTCTACGTGGATGACTAAGATTCTGATCACTTAAGTTAAGGTTCTATTTTGATAGAAAGGGTAGGACAGCTCTCCCTAACGTGGGCAAGACGTTGGACTCCATGATAGCTCACATGGTTTATGTCAGTTAGAAGAACCTCCCAAAAGATGGCCCCACTCTTAAAATAGTTTTAGTTAATTAAAGTGTTGAGAGAAAGTGTTTACTATGCAAAAAGTTATTTTAAAGCATTCCCCTTCAGTTAAAGTGTTTTTCTAAAGAGAAGAGTCTTACATAAAATCTTTTAGAAAACTAAGTGTAAAGGCTTACGAATTTATTTAGATTATGCTTTACAAAAAGATATCAGCTTTCAGATTTTCAGATTTAGAGTGAGTCCTTTTTACGCTTAGACAGTATGATTTAAAGATAGAGTTTTAGAACATCTTTTAGAACTAAATTTTATGGCTCACTAGATTTACAAGAATGATTTGTTTCTCATGATTATTATTTTCAGTGTTTTAGATATTCCAGCTTATGTGAGTCATTTACATTTAGCATACATTTCTTTACAAATTATGATGATTTATATCATGTTTTACTAATGCATTTCACCCCCATATTCTCAGTACATCCTCAAAGTACTGATCCACATGTATGTCTATGTGCTATATTTGCTCATAATATAGGTATCATCTCAGTTGTAGCACACATACTATATTTGAATAGATTGCAGATTTAAGACAGTAGATGAGGAGTCCTTCTACTCGGGGACTTTAGTTAGATGTTATTGATGTACATTGTTCTCTTTTTCATATATATTGATTTGTGATAGTTACAGTCACATCCTAGCTTTGTATAGTCAGTATAGAAGAGGCTTAACAGATGTCAGTTAGAGTCAGTTATTTATTTTCAGTCCCTCTTTCAGACTTTATCAGATGTAAAAGTTATATCAGTATTGTATTTTCTCAGATTCCACCATTATTATGTTTCTGCATAATAATCTCAGTCATTTTATACATATTATTTAGTTGCTTATGAGTTATGCCTGTAGAAGAATTAGCATTGGGTTATTTGTGGTCCTAAGCACCGTGTGACGTCTCGGGACAGATTTTTGGGGAATTACATATTTTCAAGCTTCGTTATCATATTTCATAGCCATTCAATGCTGGCAGGTTATGAACACCCGATACCTATGTGATTTTCATGATTTCAGATTTTTCATGTACCAAATTAGTCAGAACCATGATTTTATTCCTATACTTAGATTATCATTTTTATAAGGAACCCACCAGTGTTATTTTATGTTAAATACCTCAGTTTACAAGTTCATGGCTACTTCAGATTATACATGCACTGTTAGTTTTCAGAACACCCTGTTTGAGCATATTAGTCTTCAGTGTATGCACTAATTCCTGATTTCAGTGTCAGTTCAGTTGGGAGTACGATTTATCACTAAGAAAACCTAGGGATGGGAGATCACCCTCTAGTTAGGACTGGGTCATTAGTAGCAGTCCCTAAGTTCCAAAACTACATAGCCAGTGTAGGATTATGAGATGTCACTCGCTAGTTTAAAACTAACATTCCCTTAGTGTTCATACAATAGTTTAGGAATGACTCCCTAGTCCTTTGGGACATCATATTAGTAGATCTACATAGTTAGGGTTAGTACCTGTGGCACGGTACTGACACTCTTCAAACTTAGATTATAGGTTAAACCCTGATTAGCTTAGATTAAGACATGTCGATTACATGATACCGCCCATAGTTTAAGTCTAGTTATTCAGACTAAGTACAGTTCAGTATTACATGATTAGTATTTAGATATCAATTAATTAATATACAGATATCAGTTAATCAGTATATAGATACTAGTTAATTAGTAATCAGATATCAGTTAATCAGTATTAAGATATCACTTATTCAGTATTCAGCCATGAGCAATTTAGTGTTTGGATATCTGTAGTCTATATTCATATATCAACTACTCAGTATATAGGCATTAGTTATCCCTTTACTTAGATTGCAATCATTTAGTCACCCTGGCATCAGTTATTAAGTTAATTAGATCAGCTCAGTACATGTTATATTTGGTTTTGTATATTCATACACTCATGCTTAGGATATGGGTATATTTATATCCTCTATTATATTAGTTCCCATCCCATAGTTTTATACCCAAAACTCATACATAATCCTCAATATAGTTTTACAACTTGTTCAGTGTTATATGAGATCTGCATTCAGTATTCATGTTTTACTGCTTTCCAACTTTAGTTCTACTTATTCCACAAAAGTAAAGCATTAGGAAACTAAGTGTAGGGATTTACCAGCTTATCAGATTATGTTTGTTATTCATGTTTTAAGATAATTCAACTTTCAGTTTATCTCATTTTCTTGGTAAGTCTACTAGCACTTAGCATGTATGTTTTAAGATTATGTATCTCTTAATTTAATTTATTGCATACAGATTATGTATCTCTTATTTTAATTCATTGCATTCACCCTCTCTTACTCAGTACATACCAGAGTACAGATCCATATATGTGTCTATATGCTACATTATCTCATAATGTAGGTACTAGTTGTAGCCTACACATCATAATCAGGCAGTTTGCAGCTTTCAGCAAGTAGGTAATGAGTTCTCTTATTTTGGGGACTCCAGTCAGTTGTAGTTCATGTACTTTACTATATTTATTCATATATATTGATTAGTGGTAGTTTCAGGGATATCCGTGCTATCTATAGTCAGTATAGTAGAGGCTTCATAGATAGTCAATCAGAGTCATGAAATGTAAATTCCATTTCTCTCTTCAGTTTTATCAGGTTGTGAACTTTATCATAATTATATTATCCAGAAAAAATGAAATAAAAGATATGGTAAAGCTAGGATAGTTATTGTATTAATGAAAGGTGAACCAGTAGGCTTGAAATAATGCATGCAATAATTTAAGTATGTTGATTTGAAATTATATGCTATTGATGTAGAGCATGTTGGTGTAATGGTAATTCTCATGGTATGGTGATACTCATGGAGATTCTAAGTTGGGCAGTGTTTAAGTTATTATATGATGACTAGTAGTACTATATAAAGCTAAGAGTTGTACCTCAAAAGAATGTACTAGCAGTAGCTTTTACACTTTCAGGTGTAGTCTTTCAGGGTGAGTTTAGTGTATATGTGTATTGTTATATCTCAGACTCTAGAGTAAAATGCTTGTAGTTTAGTGTAGAGTTAGTAAAGAGGTCCACAGACTTAGAATGGTGTCTTTAAGCTAAGGGGGAGATGATAGAACAAGTAACCAAGTTAGGCTCTCAAATTCTAGTAGTGATGTTAGTGTATTATAGAACATTAGTAAGGGAGGAAGATGCTCGACCCATTTTTATCTCTATGCAAGGTTTCGTACTTCAGTCATCATGATAGCTACTCATGCCTTATAAGTCAGCCCTATGATAATTTCTCATATTCATGCACATTCCATAGAGTTATGTACACTTCTCTATCATTGTATGAGGAGTTCTATTTCACTCAGCAGTACGAATCATTTTCCATGAATTTATGAACTCCAAACTTAGGTCAAGCAGTTCATGACTCATCTACTCATGTTTTACAGTATGTTCAGTTCCAGGAACTCATGTTGCACTCTTAATGATCTCAGTGAAATTCAGATCATGTCGTGTGTGTACTCAATTTTGATCTTTTTAAAAAATTCATTCTTTTGATACTCTATTCCTTAGTCCTTAGTTAAGTTCCTAAGTTATGCATAGTTTTCTTACATGCTTCAGGTCCTCATGTTCCAACATTTCAGTGACCTCTCCTTATGTAATGATAGTGGCGATGGGTAATTGTTTAGATAGGACAGAGTAAATGTCTCATGTTGGGGGAAAGATTGTTGCATGCTTGTTATGTCTCAGGTTATAAGTGTGAAGGATGATTGAGGTAGAGCTTTTGATATGTGTCATGGTTAGTTGAGAATTCTATGTCTTCCTAAGGATGGTGCAACGAAGTTGTTATTGATAGGGGTTTATAGAATATGAGAAATATGCCTTTATGGGTGTTTGGTTAGAAGTTCATATGTGGTTATAATGATAGGCTTGAACGTCATGTTTGTATATAAGAGGATGGATGCCTTATGTGCTATTGAATTCCTAGTAAGAGGATTGAATTTAGTTATTGAAGGAGTAAGAAGAATTATTCTTGAGATGAGAAGTTATGACAACTCATGGGGTATTGAATTCATGGTTTAGACTAGTGTTATGGTGTTATGTGTAGTACCCTTTGATTTCGAGTTAGTCTTAAACATAGTGAGGGTATGTAGTTCAACTTAGACTTAGGGCTAATCTTGAGCGTTAGAAGTAGCCTCAATTAAGGCATAGTGGTGGTATCCCTACTTATGTTTCATAGCCCTACGTTCCATGTTATAGAGTTATAGCCATATTAAGATTCCTTACTCAGATATCTTATTAGAATATTCCAGTTGAGTATAAGCTTCCAGTATAATTCGGTCTGTATAACTAGCAACTCAATTTAGCAGTTAGACAAACAAGTTCCTATAGTTTTCCATCTTTCCATCTAGTCATACTATCCGAAGTCTCATTAATGGCTATTCCATGTGGTAATTCATTCACTTCAATGCAAGTTGCGAATTGTAATACCCCATATTGCCCTAGCCTAGATTAACCCTCAATACATGGGTTATCCTAAATTAAATTTTTTAAATGCTTAGTCATTTTCATATTTGAGCCTGCCATTGGGTAGGAAATTCAGTTAGCTTTCCAACGATATAAAATTCACTTAAATCTGACAACCGGGTAAGAAGTTATGACGATTTTGAGTTTCAATCATTAAACATCATCATTCAGGCCTGTAGCACATCGCTGAGTGTGTTAAAATAGCAATTGTCAATTTTCAGTGTTGCTCCGCGATGTTGTCGCATCGCGCAATAGACCCAGTTCATACTTGTCAATTTCTAGTGTACTAAGGCGATTCCACAGCATCGCGGTGCACTTTTAGTTCACAAATAAAGTGGCACGCGATACCACCGTGTTGCACCACCATGCAATTTCTCAGTCATCATTTCCCAGTGGCCTAGCGGGATAGCGGCGTGGTGCACCAGGGGGCCAGATCGAGAAAATTTCTCAAGAAATTAAAGTTGAGCCCAGAGTTAAAATAGTCTTTTCCCATGATTTTATTCCGCCCAGATATGGGATTTAAGCTCTACAAATGTGTAAAACCCTTCATTATTCACTTTTTCCCAAATCAAAAGATAATTCTCTCTTAATAAAATAAACCCTAGCTCTCAAGAATCAAGGTCAATCCCAAGAATTTCTCTAAGAACTCATCAAATTAAGGTATGTTAGATGTTCATTCATGGATCCTTATCTTCCATGGAGCCCAAGAATCCTTTTTCAATATACAAGATTTATGATTTATGATTTCTATGTTTGAATTAGATTAAATTCATGTTCATGATGTTGTTTGAGTTTTAATCCATGGTTTAGATTACAAGTTTCAAGAATTGACTCTAGCATGTGTTGAATTACATGATATTCATGATAAACCCTTCAATTTGTAAGTTTATTGTTCTCACCATGTTAACCCTAAGTGTTTATGATTTAATAAATCAAGTATGCTTCTTATATGTTTGATAAATTATCTATGAGAATGAAATAATGTCATTATAGCATGCTAACATGTATTCTCCATTCATGTACAAGTAAATGCATTACAAGTGTTTGATGGAATGTCTCTATGAATAAATTATGACCAAGTGAACATTATTATGTTATTCAAGATTATACTTTTCTTTACTTTTCATGCTATTGAGTTCTGGGGTATTTAATACCCGACAATTTAGTGTTTACTTAGAGATAGTGTCAGTTACAGAATAGTGTCAGTCATGTCATGATCAGCAGTACTCTCAGTCCATTACAGAACTGAATCAAACTCAATCAATTACAAAACTTAGAAAACCTCAGTAATCTCAGTGAATTCAGTCCAGTATAACAGTTTAGTGTCTTTCAGTTAGGAATAGGATTCAGCACCGAGTGAACCCAAGGATAGGGGATCACCTGCCAGCAGAAGGCGTGATCCTTAAAAGCAATCCTTGCATTCTATAACTACGTAGCCAGTGTAGGGTAAGACATCAAACCTGTCAGTTGAGGGTTGATGAGGTGCTCTACCTGCCAATAGAGGGAACCACCATTCTCATTTAAGGGACCTACCAGTGGAGGGTTACTCTTCAGTTTGTCTTTACATGTGGCACAGTACTGACACCCTTCCAATTGGTGTTATAGATTGTACCCCAGCTCAGTTATCTTATCTTATTTGGGGTATGTCGATTAGATGATTACATCCCATAGATTCAGTTTTAGTCCTAGTCTTCAGAATAGAACTCAGTTCAGTTCTATAGAACCAGAACTGTCAAATACATTCACTCAATTAACAATAATTTAGATTACCAGTGATACCATATTATCAGTATATTCAGTTATCAGTTATCAGATTCAGTTCTAGTATACTAAGTCACAGTAGGCACAAAATGTTTAGTAGTTACAGATCCTTTATGTATGCTAATCCAGTTCTTGCATATCATTCACTTAGTTATTGTTCATGCATATGAACCCATGCATTTAGCCTTACATCATTTAGCATACTAGTACATCCGCATGTACTGACTGGAAACCCATTTTTTGCGGTATGATGTTTCATATCATAGGTTCTGGACCGTACTTAGACAAATTTAGCCAATAGTAGTAGATTTAGAAGTGAGTCCTCATCTATCGAGGATATTCTTTTACTTCAGTACTTTAGCTTAGTAGTATTTTAGTAGATGGAGTTAGTTGAGGGATTGTCCCATCAACTCCACTTTAGACAGATTCAGTTAGAGGCTTTTCAAACTAGATTTTCAGATAGCATTCAGATTCAAATGTTATTATATTTTATTAGTATTTTAGATGATTTGAACCTTATGGCATTTCAGCTGATTATTTCATACTTATCTCAGTATTATTTTTTAGTGCTCACAGCAGATATCATTCATAGGTTAGCTTGTGGTCCTTCGGGGTCGCAAGCACCATGTGACGACTAGGGGTAGTCTCGGGTCGTTACACGTATTCAGTTCATTCCAAGAATCATGTTTAAATTTTAGGTATTTAGTTATGACTTAGTTCATAAGAGTTCAGTGCATAATCTTAGTTTTCTAGGTATTCCATCTCAGATAGTGTAATACCTTTTGGACAAGTCAGCTAAAAAATCAGTTTCATGATAAAATTTATAATGTTTCAGCTTAGCTATATCCTTAATTACCATACATATCATGTGTATATTATTCCATTCTTATAAGATATCAGCAATTTCCTATCCAGCAATCGAGAACAAACGATTCCAAGGGGTAGATAATCTAAAATCCCACATTTTAGGGCTATACTTTGAATCATTGTTCCTAAGTATGTAAAATTTAATCCCATGATTTTTATGTGAATTCATGTGTCATTATAATTATCCTAGTGTGTGAAAGGCTTTCAAGGTGAAAAATGTTCATAGGAATCATGTAGAACAAAGTTGAGCTGAGAGCCTTTAATTCAGCCAAATCATTGTATTTGATTCTACAAGGGTCTACTTTTAATGAGTATAACTTTTTATATATGTGGAATTTTCCATATCAAGACCCACCAAATGATACATAATTGAGTTATCTTCCCAATGATATTAATTTTGCCTTAATCCGATACCTGAGTGAAAAGTTATGGCCTTTTTTGTGAGAAGCGGTAAGGGTCAGCAATATGACCGTGGCGCGCTGGTCTCTCCACAAAAATAAAGGGTGCGATGCGGATATATCTCCCTCGGGATAAGGGACATGATATGGAGCTTATTCTCCCGCAGTTTCAGCTTCTTAAGGGTCAAGGGGTACTTTGGTTCTTTCCCCTCAACCCCAAACGGCTAAGGAAAAAATTCTAACACCCAAAAGGGCATTATTTGCCCATATTCTTCAAATCAACTCATGTAAAAACCCTCCCCTTTCCCAAGAACAATAATCCAAGCTTATTCTCTCAAGAAATCCAAGAATTTCAAGCTTCCAAGTTCAAGAATCTTCAAGGAAACATCAAGAATAGGGTTTCTTTCACAAGTTCATCATTCAAATCCTAAGATTCAAGCTTTCTACCTCAAGAATTCAAGGGTTCAAGATCCAATTTCAAGTTTCTTCAAGAATTAGTTCACTTAAGGTATGTGGGGTTTTGAACAAGGTTAATTTTTCATCCTTGTTCCAAAAGTATGAATTTCAAGTTGAATTTATACGTTTTAAGATAGGGTTCATTCCTAAATCCTTACGTATGAAAAATAGCATTATCATGTGATTAAGACGCTAAAGAGCATAAGAGTTGTATTTATTCCTGTTTCTAACTACAAGTTTGATGTCTTATCATGAATTCCACTACTTTGATGAGAAATTGATAGTCCCTTAAGTTTAATATGTTTCATACTCAAATTCACGTATTATGCTTATATACTGAAATGTCCTCGTAGGATTCCATGAAAAGTCAGAATCTTCTCATGCTTCAAATTCCAATTTCGCAAGTCATCTCTAAGTGAATTTCATGTGATAAAAGAGAATTGTAAATTTATCCATGTAATCATGTTGTTTTATAATGTTTTAAGATATGCCCATTTTCAGAATACCATGTTTGAGCATATCAGTCTTCAGCGCATGCACCAGTTCTTGATTTCAGTGTCAGTTCAGTTAGGAGTAGGATTTAGCATCGAGCAAATCTAAGGGTAGGGACTCACCCGCCAGTTAGGAATGGGTCCTTAGTAGCAATCTCTAAGTTCTCAAACTGCGTAGCTAGTGTAGGATTATGAGATGTCACCCGCCAATTTAACACTGACATTCTTTTAGGGGTCACCACCAGTTTAGGGCTGACTCCCTAGTCCTTTGGGACATCACATTAGTACATCCACACAACCAGTGTTAGTACCTATGGCACGGTACTAACATCCTTCCAACTGGGTTTACAAATTAAACCCCAGTTAGATCAAATTAAGGCATGTCGACCTCCCATAGTTTTAGTCTAGTTATTCAGACTAAGTATAGTTTAGTATTGCATGATCTGTATTCACATATCAGTTAATCAATATACAAACATCAGTTAATCAGTATACAAATACCGGTTAATTAATAATCAGATGTCAGTTAATCAGTAGTGAGATCTCAGTTATTCAGTATTCAGTCATCAACCATTTAGTGTTCAGATATCAGCAGTTTGTATTCATATATTAGCTAGCCAGTATATAGGCATTAGTTATCCTTTTACTTTGATTTCAATCATTCAGTCACCCAGGCATCAGTTATTCAGTTAATCAAATCAGTTCAGTACATGTTATGTTTGGTTTTGTATGTTCATATACTCATGCTCAGTATATTGTTATATCCATATATTCGAGTAATGTTAGTTCTCATCCCATAGTTTCATACCTAAAATTCATACATGATCCTCAGTATAGTTTTAGAACTTGTTTAATGTTATATGAGATCTACATTCAGTATTCATGTTTACTGCTTTCCAACTTTATTTCTACTTATTCCATAAAATCTTTAAGAAACTAAGTGCAGTGATTAACCAGCTTATCAGATTATGTCTATTATTCATGTTTTTAGATGCTTTAGCTTTGAGTTTATCTCAGTCTCTTGCTGAGTCTACTAGCACTTAGCATGTATGTTTTAAAATTATGTATCTACTTAATTTTACTTATTCCATTCACCCCTGCTTACTCATTACATTCCAAAGTACTGATCCACATATATGTCTATGTACTACATTGTCTCATAATGTAGGTACCAGTTGTAGACTACACATCATAATCAGGCAGTCTGTAGCTTTCATCTAGCAGGTGATGAGTTCTCCTATTTCGGGGACTCTAGTTAGTTGTAGTTCATATACTGTATTGTATTTATTCATATGTATTGTTTAGTGGTAGTTGGAGGCATATCCCATCTGTCTATAGTCAGTATAATAGAGGCTTTATAGATAGTCAGTCAGAGTCATGAAATGTAAATTCCAGTTCTCTCTTCAGTTTTATCAAGTTGTAAACTTTATTAGAATTATATTATCCAAATTATGTCATGATTATGTTACCGCACCACAAACTTAGCTATTTTATAAATTTTAATTCAGATGCTCAAGCATCATGCTAGTTCATGGGTTAGCTTGGGATCAGTTATGGTTCTACGCATCGTGTTATGACTAGGGGTAGTCTTGGGTTGTAACAACCACTAAAACGGTACCAGGTCGCTAAAGCGGCTACCGCTTTAGCGATTCCTTTCCACTCAAGAGGCTACCGCTAAAGTGGACTTGGGTTGCTAAAGTAGCAGTGGCTTAAGTGCCTGCACTAAATATCAATTGATCCTTATTTTGGTGAGAGCCTACGAAGCTTCAATCGAACCCTCCGGATTCGGTAGGGATCCCATCATGAAAAATCATATGTCCTACTAGACTAATTTTGATGTTCTAGACTCAATGGCCATGATGGATTTTTGAAAATAAGGTTTTTTCACAAAATTATCCCCCGGATCCCTACTTTACTATTTTTCAAACGAAGGATTGAAATGAGATATAATGGTACCAAAATTGCTCCAACCATGCTACCAACCCAAATTCAATATTTTGGATTAGATAGCATAGTTCGTTTCACCATCCGACTCTCAGTACAAAAAGTATTGTCCAAAGTCAACTATATGGCTTCTCAAGATTCAAAAAACCACAAACTTGTATAACTTATTTTTTTATCAGCTCAAAAATTATGCCAACATCCCTAAACCTCAATATCAACATGCAGAGAAGTATGGGGAAAGGCAAAATAGTCAAATCTCATAGAAATGTACAAATCACAAACCAAGGTCATTACAGCATTCACCACTAAAAATCTAGTCCGTACTCAAACTAAGGGCAAGAAAATACCAGAATCAGTAAAGAGTTGAGGGTAACTACTATGCATGCCAGACTAGACCTCCCAAGTAGCCTCCTCAACAGAACACTATCTTCACTGAACCTTAACAATAGGAATGTCTCTAGGACCCAACTATCTTACATCCCTAGCTAAAATAGACACTAGCTCCTAAACAAAGGTCAACCTCTCATCCGACTAAACCAAGTCCCAACAAATCACATGAGGCTTATCCGAAATATAACGTCAAGGCATAGATAGATGAAAAACTGTATGAATAGTTGAAACATTTAGAGGTAAGTACAACTTATAAGCAACCTCCCCAACTACTCGAAAAATCTTAAATGGTCCCATATAACTGGGCTAAGCTTGCCCCTCTTCCATAACCTCATGACTCCCTTCATGGATGACATACGAAGGAAGAACTTATCATCAATACCAAACTTTAAGGCAATCTACATAGATCTTTTGACTACTCATAACAGCTCGGAGACAATCCTAAATCACCTAAACTTATCCAAAGGCTCACAAACCAAGTTAAGTACCAAACCAACCAATAGGGTACCAACAATGGTTACCATAAAATGCCTCAAAAGTAGCCATCTTGATACTCGAATGGCAGCTATTATTATAAGTAAACTCTGTCAAAGACAAATATTGCTCCCACTGAACCCTAAACTCCATAACATGTGCATGGAGCAAATTTGCAAGATCCTACATAGTCCGCTCCGATTGACCATCAATCTGGGGTGAAAGGTTGTGTTGAGGTTAACCTAAGTACCTAACTCCTTTTTAAAAGTCTAGCATAAGCTAGAAGTGAACACTAAGCCTCTATCTGAAATAGTAGATATGGTCCAACCTCTCGACATTGAAGGAAATCTATAAAGGAATGAAATGGGATGATTTGGAAATCGATCCATGATGACTCGAATTTTTTTAGAACCCCAGGATTTATAAGGCAACAAAGTCAAGAATTCTATAGTGATCCACTTATATTTCCACTCAGAAATAAGAAATCTCTGAAGCAAACCACCAGATCTCTAATGTTTGACCTTCACCTACTGACAATACAAGCAATGAGCTACAAAATCAGCCACATCCTTGTTTATACCACCCCACTAGTAAAGGTCCTTCAAATCATAATACATCTTGATTTTACCTGGATGGATAAAATATCTAGAGCCATGAGCCTCCACTAAAATCAATCTTACCCTATCTCCGACACTCAGTATACAAACTCAGCCTCACCACTCAACACCTTATCCCGAATCACCCTAAAATTATCATCATCAAACTAGTGAGCTCGAATCTACTCCATCAAAGAAGATCTAGCATGAACAAAGGCTAAAACACTCCTATGTTTCAAAATATCAAGCCTAACCATCTGGTTAGCTAAAGTGCAAACCTCCAAGGCTAAAGGCTACTCCTAGATCAAGAGAGATACTAAACTCTCCATACTAATGACTTTTGACTCAAGGCATCTGTAATAACATTAGCCTTGCATGAATGATACAAAATAGAGATGTCATAATCCTTAAGCAACTTAGCTAATATCGCTAGCTCATTTTAAGATCTCATTGCCTAAAGAAGTATTGAAGGATACGATGATCTGAGAAAATAACAAGGAACTCCATACAAGTAGTGTCGCCATATCTTCAACATAAACGCTACGGCTACATACTCCAAATCAACACTTTGGTTGCATACTCCAAATCATGAGTAGTGTAATTCCTCTCATGAGGCTTTAACTAATGAGAGACATAAGCAATCACCTTGCCTTGTTCCATCAACACCGCACCCATATCGAAATAAAAGGCATTACAAAATATTGTAAGACTTACATCCTTATTAGGAAAAGTCAAAATAGATGTAAGAGTCAACAAATCTTTAAGCTTTTGAAAGATCTAATCAAACACATCCAACCACTAACATACTATATTTTTCTAAGTCAACTTGGTCAAAGAATCTGCAATAGATAAGAAAACCTCTACAAATCATTGATAATAACCTGCCAAACCAACAGTGCTCCAAATCACGGTAGGTGAAATAGGTATAGCAAAATAACAATTACTACTATCTTGGTCGAATCATCCATAATGCCATCATTAGTAACCATATGACCTAAGACTGAGATAGAACCCAACCAAACTTACACTTAAATAACTTATCATATAACTTCTTATCCAACAACCTCTGAAGCACAATCCTTAAGTGTTTCACATGGTTGGACTCACTCTTGGAGTAAACCCAGATGTCATCTATAAATACAATCACAAAAGAGTCGAGATGTAGTCCAACTACTTAGGTTATAAACTTTATAAATGATGCTAGGTAATTGGTCAACGCAAAAGATATGACTAAGAACTCATAATGATTGTATTGAGTTGGAAAACTTGCCTTCAAAACATTTAAAGCTCTAATTGTCAGCTAATGATACCCAAACCTTAAATCAATCTTAGAAAACACTGAATCACCTTGAAGCTGGTCAACCAAATCATCAAAGGAAAAGGATACTTATTTTTAACCTTCACTTTTTTCAATATACTATAATCAATATACATACTCATGGAACCATCCTTTTTATTCACTAACAAGATGGCACAGACAAAGGAAATAAACTAGGTCTAGTAAACCCCTTACTCAATAAATCTTGAAACTTCTTCTTCAACTTTGTCAGGTACATCCTATAGGGAGAAAAACAAATTGGCTTAGTGCTTGGCTTCACATCAATAGCAAAATTGATATCATAGTCCAAAGGCATACCAATAAAATCCATAGAAAACACATCCATTAACTCATAAAAACTTTAATAGAATCCATAGAAGTGTCACGACCTGATTCATAGGTCATAATGGAACCTACTAAAACCCACCAGTAGGTAAGCCAACACCGTAACCCAGAGCTAAGGAAATGGGTTACTTTGGTGAAAATTCCCAACCAGTCCTTAATATATGAATACAATTATAATTAACAAAGTCATACTAAAAGAAAACAATCAAAATACGGGTACCAATACCACGACCTGGTAATATCAGTACAAGAGCATCTAAGTTTGACAATTGGAACTACAACTCATAAGTCTAGAATAGTTCATAATTCTATCTCGAATACAAAAGACTAAACAAGGATAGAGGGAAATGGACAACTCAAAACTCTAAGAGCTTACCATATCTCCGGAAGATCAAGATTGCACGATCTCAACTCAGTGGCGGCAACTAGTACTCAGGTCTGCACCAAAAATGTAAAAAAGTGTAGTATAAGTACTAAAAAATAGGTATTCAATAGGCGTCATTAGTTAACTAAGATAAATTATGATACAAAAAATCATATAAAGCAAGACAATATCTCTAAGTCAAGGTACAGAATCGAACCTAAATCATCTTCATCATTAATGTATAAGATAAATAACTCAACTAGAAAGGTAATATGACATGTCATATTAATATGCACTAATACCATCATATATAAGAAGTAAATAATCTTAAAGCATAAAATATCACTAAAACAATTATAATCACGTGAAATACCAAGTTGGCATACATACCTCCATTAAATCATAAACTAAAAAAACACACCACGGCATCCCATACCACCAGGGAGTACACCCAAAAGAAACACAAAGTAAAGAACCTTGCACAGCATCCTATACCATCAAAAAGTGCTTTAAAGGATCAAATCATCAAAGTAAATAGACATATAACCACCTCTTCATTGTCCATAGTTTACCGCATTTTGCATCACGGTCATTCGCTAAGATTCATAACCATCATCAACTACTACAATTGGAATAACATATACAAAAGTACTCATAACCATAATCATTAACCATTTGGATATCGATCTCATCAATATACTTTACTTAATAATTACTAGCTAACCAATAATTTTTAATGAATCACCCATTTACTAGAAAAACATGACCTCTAATTATTACACTAATCGATAATTTACAAAATCCTTATCCATAGGATAGCAACTTACCATTATCTGCTAAATAACCAACATCCAACACCTAGTCAAGGTTCACTACTATACCATAGACGCCATTTATCCCAAGAACAATTCTAGTCATCATAATCACACTAGACATCATCTAGAAAAAGACCACTATCATTAAATACTTATCTATCTAACTATTAATGGCCTTTGGTATCTAGCAGCATTAGTATACAAATTCTCAATTAGTAGTTAATCAATGTTATAACTTAGTCATCAATATCATTAATCATATTACCAACGGTAACCTATTATTGCCATTAATCACATAAAAACTATGATTACTAGTTATCAAATTTCAGCTAAACAAGGCCCATTAACTAGTACTCTAGACTTCTAGTCATCTAGTAAAATTGTCACTTAGTTGCCAACTGGTTACCACATATCTCACTTAAATAAGCAATATACCTTAATTCATTTATCCAATGCTATCTAGACTCACTAGGTGAATACTCAAATACCATACAAATTCCCGTTTACCAACTTGTCCTAGAAAATTATGCAGCATATACCACTTCTATTCACTATTTAGCACTAGCAAGAACTACACCGCTTAACTAGTGATTGGAATCGGAGAATCATAACCGGCATCCCAATAACAACATCATATCCTCAAAGAACATATGGATGTAATCATCTAAGGAAACAATCACACACAAATATATATACACATGTTTACTATTCATAACATCAACATATATTCTCCAGACTTACCGTGCATCATCATATCATCAATATGTCCTCTAGACTTACCGGCTTCATAATATCATCAATATAGCCTCCGGACATACCACACATCATCATATCATCAATATATCCTTCAGACTTACCAGGAATCATAATATCATCAATATATCCTTCGGACTTATCGGACATCATAATACCATCAATATATCCTCTGGACTTACCTGACATCATAATATCATCAATATATCCTCTAGATTTATTGGGCATCATAATATCATCAATATATACTCCAGACTTACCAGGCATCATAATATCATCAATATTAACCATAGCATCAATATTCATCATAGCATCAATATATATACATATGCAATCAAATCCATAATAAATCCAAGACCTATGAGGGATAGAGTAAAAGTGGTATAAGGCAAAACATACTTTCGTATATCATTATTCATTATCAACACAATATATTACTAGGAGCATCAACAAGTATATTCATATGGTGTGAAGACTCAATACTTTACCAGGCTCCACATAATCATTAGCATTTTCAATTACAAGTCATAGTTTATCTTCTAGAACCCCTCTTTATTAGCATGATTTACATTATTAGCACAAGAGGATCTTTAGCTCAAACATTAGCTTAGTCACTAGGGTTGAACATCAATTGAGTAATAGCATAATCCAAAACCCATATGGTAATTTAGTCAATGATTTAAGTGATAGAAAATTCATGGGTTCAAACTATACGACAATTCATTGCTATCCAAACATTATCAATAATTTGGCAATCAATCATGCACATTATTTCCAAAACCAACATCATGAATAAACCACCATTCATTAGGGTAAGCCATTATTTTACCAAAGGCATATTCTAAGCATTTAACAAGTATCTAGGTCACATGTGAAGATACATAGTCCAAGCTTAAGGCGGGTCAAGTTCCGCTTCTAATATCCCAAGTTATATCTTCAGTTCTAACTTCTACTCGAACCTAGACTAAGTTATCTAAATCATGTTTTATATGTTTATCAATCCACACTAGTTCTATAGTACAATTCTTTATCAAGTATTACTCTTAATTCATCCAAAGCATCTAAGGCCAATTTCACAACTATACATATCTAAGGTCAACTTACTCTTAGTATGAGTGAACAAAGTCACTCCCATCTAACTAGAACAGCTAGAGAATTCTCGAGCTATTCATGAGATAACAAGTCCAACTAGCTGAGGTTCTTGACTATAAGTCAAATATCACACTTTATAAGTCCAATAGGCTAAGTGGTCTAACTAATCCCAAATTTACCATCTACCATTTCAACACCTAAATCCCTATATAATCTTATCATGATATCAAAGTCATGCTATAATAAATATCAATTGAACAATAAGTAAGCCTAACCTACCTCAAATCCAAATATAGTTCATTAACCAATAATTTTTGCTTTCTCTTTCCTCAAAGCTTCTTCAATGACTCAAGCTACCAAAAACACAATCTATGCATTATTATAATAATATCAATACCCATGTTGCACCATTGTGCCTCGGGTCCAAAACAACACCAAAAATCCCCAAGTGGGTCCCATATACGAAAAGCTAGTTTTTGAGACCAACTGATTAATCAAATACCATTAGAGAGTTATATGCCTTAAGGAATTTGTGCAAATCAATCATATTTGGACTAAAATCAAGCTTCAAGGCATTAGAAGTTTTGGGTCAAATAATCAAGAATTCAACACTAAAAATAAAGGATTCAAACCTTCGATTCGATGTTAATTACAATTATGCAAGTTATTCAAGCTCTCAATGAACACCCAAGACTCAATTTAAGGACTACATACTCTATTAGGGTTTATGGGACTCAAGACAATAGAGTGATGGCCAATTCTAGGCCAAGAAAGGCATTTAAATAACCTTTCCCAGGCCCTCAGATCAAGCGAACTTAAACACATATAGTCCGCAATCACGACATCATAATCGCGATAAAGCACCGTGATCATGATACTTTAGCTACACTAGATAACAGCTAAAACTTGGAAAAAATTCCAAGTTTTGGCAAATGCCTCGGGATGCATTCAAAATCCAATATGAGTAAATGAAATATATAACCACATTGTTTTCAACATTCCAAATGTGTTGGCAAAGTTGGATATATATCCAAGGTCATTTCCTGAATTTCCAATTTATCAACTTTCTGACCAACAGGTCAAAATTTGTTCGGGTGCAGCAGGACCCAAATCATAGGTTTTCCCAACATAAAATTGATATTTCAGAGCTACTGACACAGTCAAAATTTAAATCCTATATAATTTTACTAAAGCTTTTGCTCAGTGACCATTTGGAACCAGCGAAGACTTCTAAGCAGGGAAATAGCTCTACAAACAAAATGAACTACTCGGTAACCAGACTATTAGTTCCAACAAGTCATAAATGACTTGTAGATGCTACAAAAAATCTCTAATAATGAAAATAAGTGAAATCATAAGAAATGACCTAAAGGGTCATTATAAAAAGGTAGTGAGGAAGTACTAGAATCATGGATATGAGCTAAATAAGAAAAATACCCTCTGTCTATTATGCAATAAGCACATAAAAAGATATAACACTCCTTCAGAACCAAGTTAAAGGTACCCTTCCAAGCTAACCTCAACATACTCTACATAGCTAAGGTCATGGTCTTCTAAATAACCTAAAATAATATGATAAATATCTAACTAGTCCCTACCTAAGTTAACATAAATATCAACCATATATAGGAAAATTAAGCCAACCCAAGTATCACGGTATGCAAAGGTAATCACACAAGATCAGTACCCAATCCACCACTAAAAATCTCCTAATAGGGGAGAAACTTGAAGAGGCATAGAAAAAGGGTCACATATAATATCAAAAGTAGAAACAAAATATGTATTAACATAGGAGAAAATTGACCCAAGGTCAAATAATACAATAGCAGATATATAGCAAACCAGGATGATAACTATAATAATATCATCAGCAAACTCTGTTGGGGCCTAGTTGGTATAGAATAGCACTGACCACGTCCTCTCATGGATTGAATAACTCTTTGACCAGCATTGTGAGTACATTTACCTTTTCCTAACCACCTCTAACTATACCCCTACCACTATGTGCAGTATATCTTACTATTAATAATGGAGTAGGAATGAAAATACTGGAAGGATAATATTTTTCCATAGAGTTAAACTCATTATATATAAAACACCCTTTGTGGCCTGATACAATCTAAAAAGATGTGGTTGAACTAGGACGACCACCCTAGCTAGATGACTGACTACCTGAAATAGCTTAAATTGAAGATCTACCACCTAATTACTACAAAACAGCCTGAACTAGCCTACTATGATAACTATCATGACCCAAAGCTACCCCCTAGTCATGACAACGATTCTTACGGCCACAAGAGACCATAAGCTAACCCATGATTTGGTACCTATTATGAGCACTAAATAAAATAGTAATACAATACATGTGCGAAAGGTAAGCTAATAAGATACTATAAAACTAGATACAGAAATATGTATCAAAACATGTCTAAATATCAGATAGAATATTAAAAACCAACTGTATATCTAAAAAAAAATTTATAGCACTGAAATAACTGACTAGCTATATAACTGATTGTCTGGAAGCCTCTAAATATCATGAGAAGTTGACGGGATATACCCCCAACTGACTAAACATAAAAAATCACTAATGTAACTGAAAAAAACAAATCATGTCCTCGATGGATGAGGACTTACCACTATTGCTAGTGAATAACAATGAGCTATCTAAGAGTAGTCGGGAAACTGTGCGTCCGAATGTATGTTATAAGACAACATAATAAAAATAAAAGTATGCGGTCGGTACTTTGAATGTACTGGTATATAAGATGAGGACTAGCTAAAATGCATGAGGTAACTAAGCATAAATGCATGAACATGTAACATCTGAGAATGTAAGACCATGCATAAACATATTTTGGAGATAATCTATAATCTGAAAGACTGAAAGTTGTATAACTGAATAACTAAATATCTACATACTTGGTCAAGCAAACTGGAACTAAAAACACTGATTACTATACTGAAACTGTGGGAGGTATCATATCATCGACATGCCCCAATCTAAGATAATTGGGGTCTAACTTGTAACCCCAATTGGAAGGGTGTCAATACTATGCCACGGGTACTAGCACTGGATGTGTAAATCCATTAGTCTATTGTCCTGAAGGACTAGAGAGTCAATCATAAACTGCTAGGTCACCCCTAAAAGAGTATTATTTATCATCTGGAATATCCTCATATGAAAGGTTGTTCTGAATTTCAGAGCTTTATAATGGAACTACAATGGTGGAGTCACCAATGCACTTCTCAAGCATAGAGACGTGGAATACAGGATGGACTGCTAACAGGTCTGTGGGTAACTCAAGATCATAAGCTACTTTTCCAACACGACTTTGAATTCTATAAGGGCCAACATACCAAGGATTAAGTTTCCCCTTCTTACCAAATCTCTTCACCCCTTTCATGGGTGAAATCTTAAGATACACTAAATCACCAACCTCAAACTCGAGGTCCCTTCTTCTCATATTTAAATATGATTTCTGATGACTCTGGGTTGTCTTCAACTTTTCTCTAATCATCTTGACTTTCTCCATAGCCTCAAATACTGTATCAGGCCTAAGCAAAGCGGCCTCACCTACTTCAAACCAATCTATGGGTGATCTACATCTCCTCCCATATAGAGCCTTAAACGGGGCCACCTAAATTCTAGCATGATAACTATTATTTTAAGCAAAGTCAATCAATGGCAAATAATCATCCCAACTACCTTTGAAATCAAGAGCATATGCCCTCAACATATCTTCTAATGTTTGGATGGTCCTCTCTACTTGACCATCTATCTGAGGATAAAAGGCGGACCTGAGATGAACTTGGGTACCAAGACACTTCTGAAAAGCTTTCCAAAACTGAGAAGTAAACTGAGTACCCCGTATCCAAAATGATAGACAAGGGAACTCTATGCAACCTGACTAACTCTCGTATATACAACTTAGCATAATCTTTAGCTGTATAGGATGTATGAACTGGCAAGAAATGCGCTGACTTAGTCAATCTATCTACAATAACCGAAATCCAATCATGATGATGAAACAATTGGGGTAAACTAGTCACAAAATCCATATTCATCTCTTCCCACTTCCAAGTAGAGAAACTAAGCTCTTGCAACGTACCACCAGGTCTTTGGTGCTCTACCTTAACCTATTGACAAGTTGCATATTTAGCTACAAACTCTGCTATATCTCTCTTTATACTATTCCACCAATAGATCTCCCACAAGTTGCAGTACATCTTGGTAGCACCTGGATGAATAGAATAACGTGCACTATGTGCTTCTACCATAATTCTCTGCCTCAAATTGTCAACACAAGGCACACCCAATCTACTTTGGTATCTCAACACACCATCTCTCCCTTGGGAGAAAACCTCAACCTTTTGGTCTTTAGCTGACTCCTTTAGTTTGACTAAACTGGAATCCATATCTTGCTTTTCCTTCACTTCCAAAACTAAGGAAGATTCGAAACTACTCTGAACCCACACATTACCTTCAGCTGAATCAACCAACCTAACACCCAACGTAGCCAAACTATGAACTTCTCAAGCTAATTCTTTCTTATCTTCTCCACATGAACAACATTTCCCTTAGACAATCTACTAAGAGTGTCTACCACTACATTGGCCTTGCCCAGATGTTATAACACACATATCATAATGCTTCAATAACTCTAACCATCTCTTCTGACAAAGATTTAACTCTATCTGAGTCTACACATAATGTAAACTTTTGTTGTCTGTGAACATATCAACATGAACACCACATAGATAGTGTCTCAAGATTTTTAAAGCAAACACCACAGTAGTTAATTCCAGATCTTGGGTTGGGTGATTTTTTTTATAAGACATCAACTGCCTAGAGGCATAGGCTATGACCTTACCTCTATGTATAAACACACAACCCAAACCAACTTTAGAGGCATCACAATAAATAACAAAACCATCCATACCATTGGGTAATGCTAGAACTAGGGCTGAAGTGAGTCAAGTCTTTAACTTCTGAAAACTCTTCTCGCAAGAATCTGACCATTGGAACTTAACTTTTTTTGGGTAAATCTAGACATAGGAGACGCAATAGATGAGAAACCTTTGAGAAAACAATGGTAATAGCGCTACCCAAGAAAATTCTAATATCTATCGGAGAGATAGGTCTAGGCCAAATCCTTACTGCCTCTTTCTTTTAGGGATTAACTCTAATGCCATCGACAGAAATAATATGATCAATAAAGGCTACCAATATTAGCCAAAATTTATACTTGCAAAATTTGGTAAACAATCAATGATCTCTAAGAGTTTCCAAGACAACTCTAAGATGATCTGCATAGTCATCCTCACTATAGGAGTATCAAAGATATCATCTATGAACACTATGACAAACATATCAAGATACTCTTTAAACACTCAATTCATGAGGTTCATGAAGGCTGCTGGAGTATTGGTTAGCCCAAAAGACATGACTAGGAACTCAAAATGACCATAGCGGGTCCTACAGGTAGTCTTCGAAACTAACATTCCCTAACATTGAGCTGATGATAGCTGGATCTAAGGTCTATATTTGAGAAATAACTTGAACCTTACATGCATCATCAATCTAGAAAGATCCATATCCCTATTGAGCATAGTTATTCTACACTCCTTAACTACCATTCCAGATATACCGGTTACAAATATACTCATGTTTGACCTAGGTTCAGACATCTGATCAGGGGCATACTTAGACAACTGGTTGAACTTGAGGCAATACTCCTTAACTATCATGGAGCCCTGCCTCAGGTTCATGAACTCTTTTATCTTAGCTTCCCTTATCTTAAGTCAGAATAATTTTCCTAGGAACGCATCCTAAAATATTTACTAAGTCATAGGGGCTGCATTCTCCCCTCTACTCTTCTTACACATCACCACCTAATCATAAGCAATATCCTTCAGCCTATAAGATGCTAATTCTATGCTCTCTTCTTTAGAAATATGCATAACTCGAGTAATCTTCTTCACCTCATCTAGATAAAGTTTTGGGTCCTCACCTGCTTTCGACTCAAAGAATTCTGGCGGGTTCATTCTTGTAAAGTGTCTAATTATGGCTTTGGATAAATCCCCATATTTCTGAGGTTGGACTACAACCTGATCATTACCTTGAACATTAGCAGTCACAGCTTGGGCTAGCACCTAAAAAACTGCCTAAAACTCTGCATGTGACACATTTTCATTCAAAAGATCAGTAGGCAGAAGCATTTGGTTATCATTTTTATGGGCATTAGCTCTATGAGGAGGCATATTCTATCATAAAAAAGCATGAGTTAATAGAAGATAGAGATAACTGTAAGCACGATGGATTATGAAATAAAGAGAGGATTTTCCTAAAATGCTTCATATCCTCTTGTTCATAGATATGGCACGCTTCACACTAATGATTAAGACTCTATGTAACATAGCTTGTCTGACAGCCTAGGACTCTCTAAACCTTAGGCTCTGATACCAAGTTTATGATGCCCCAAAATCTAGTTCCCGAGATGCCACACGGTGCCCCAAACTACAAGTAGTCCTGAGCTAACCCTGGCTGCCTTCTAACATATCAAAATCACAACATAGGGAAATATAAGTATAAATCATAATGAAATGTGGAAAACTAGATAAATATATCTAAAAGCACTAAGCTCATCAATTTGATTAAACAAATGCTGAAAATCTAAATACTAACTCAAAGGTCTAAATCTGAATCTAACAGTCCAACAAGCCTCTACTATCTGAATCTAAAGAGCCACTAGGAAAGGCCCTAGCTAACTTAACTGTATGATATTAGTAAAAACATATCTTCTAGCAACTTGGAAATCGAAATAATTAAACCCTTAAAACTATAAGGACTCACCAACTGTAGGGATGTAGATAAGATGCCTGAAGATCAATCATGCTGCTGAGATTGAGCACCTGTGCCTATATTATGAGACAATGTATCACATATACATATATGTGGATTAGTACTTTGAGGATGTACTGAGTATATGGGACTTCATGAAATAAGTAAAATATCATCACAATTTATCAAATCATGCATGCAAAATATAAATGATTCACATATCTTGAGTAAATCTAAAATCTAGAAGTCATAAATCATGCATAGTAAAGCATGTAGTATAAATCTTATGAGTCATTTCACTTAGTTCTAAAATTTGTATTCTGTTCTTGTTCTAAAATCATATAGACTACAAGAAGTCTAAAACTTGTTCTGCATAGTAAACACTTTATCTCAAAACTTTAAATAATTAAAACTATTTTAAGAGTGGGGGACATCTATTTGGGAGGTTCTTCTAACCGACATGTACACCATGTGAGCATCCATGGTGTCCCATGACTAGCCCCCATAATTTTAGGGCTATTCTACCCTTGCTATAGAAATAAAACAATCTCATCTCAATAATCACAATCTCAGTCATCCACGTAGAAGTGTGAATAATCTTAATCCTATGTTGTCACGTAGTTCTAGGCTATGAAATCATAGTAAAATACCCATCTTGGTGCTAAATACTACTCCCATTCTCATGCTCAAAATTTGTAGAAAAATCCACTTTAAAAGTAATCTAATGGTTTATAATGAAAACCAACTATAAATTTGTAATTTGAATTTGTAAAGTGTATTTCAAATTTGTTCTCAGACCAAAAGGTCAAATCTTTCTCAATAATATGAAAGCATTCTAATCATGGGGTGCTTATAGAACAACAATTCTTTGAATAGTAATCTTTAAATAGGGATTAATGATCCGTGTTTAAATCTCATGATAAAACATCTCAAAAGTCAAGTTTGATAACATAAACATTTATAATTCATCATAAAATCTGGAAATATCAGCAATGTGCATAAAAATATATTCATACTCATGTAATTCTACTTCTAAAGCATTGAAAATCTCATAATCTCATGAATAGCAATATGAGGTATAAACCCAACTTCAAATTCATAGGAAAACATATAAAATCATGTTTCTTTGTAATAAAAAAACAAGTTTTGGGCACAAGGTCGATTGTCTTTGTTGAAACCCCACATACCTTAAATGATGATTTATATGCACAAGCTTGCTTTTTGAGACTTTATTCGCACTCTTGAATGAAGATTCTTTAAGCTCTTGGTCTAGGGATCTTAAATTTTGAATCAATTTGGAGAAAGGATGGTGGAATCTTGAGTTTCTTGGAGATGAATGTTGAATCCTAGGGTTTCTGATGAGAGAAATTTTGATGAAACTTAGCATAGAATGCTTCTGAAAAGGCTTTAATATCATGTTTGGATGGCTTGGGGGTTGGGAAAAACTCCAAAATTCCCCCCATTAACTTCTAAAAAAAACTGGAAAAATAAACTGGGCCTGATTTTTGGCCTTGGCATGATGCACTACTATCGCACCAAGCCACTAGAAAATGCCAACTGAGAACTGGGTAGACTTTGCGATGCGGGGTCATCGCGGTGCCCCTTTTGAATGCCATTTTAGCACATGTCGCGATGCGCCATTATCGCACTGAAACTTTGGAAATTGACCAACAAGAAATTAGCCCTCTCTGCGATATGCTAATATCATAGAGGGCCACTAAAAATTAACAATTAGGAATTAACACTGGTCCACAACGCGCTAAGGGTCCAAATGACGTTATTTTATGACTGGAACTTAAAATGTCCATAACTTCTTACCCAGTTATCAAATTTAGGTGAATCTTTTATCGTTGGAAAGCTTATTCAATTTCTTATGTCATGAAAGTTCAAATATAATGAATTCCACTTAAATTAAACATCTTTTATTCTAAAATCTAATCCTTGACATTTTTTGAGATGAGTTTAAGTTAGGGAAATCGTGGGGTATTACATTGATGAGTTGTTTTAACCTGTCAGATGAGGGTTCCACCATTTTCATTAGAGTACCTGCCAAATGAGGGTAACTCTTCAGTATCTTTACCCATGGTATGGTCCTGATACCCTTCCAACTGGGATCACGGGTTGGACCCCAACTCAGTCATCTTATTTGGGGCATGTCAATTAGATGATTACCTCCCAGAGTCTCAGTCTCAGTCTTCAGAATAGAAATCAATTCAGTTTTACCAAATTAGGACTGTCACATATAGTCAATCAGTATTAGTAAATAAGTTATCAGTAACTTTAGATATTAGTTACTTAGTATCAAAATGCAAGACTTTGCTTCTGAAAAGCTAAATCTCAATATTTATTTATATGCATATTAGTGCATACTCAGTATTTACAGTAGTATTAGTTATCTATATATTCTAATAATCAGTTACTCTATATCATGCAGTCAGTTATTTTTCATGCATATGAACCCTTACATTCATTCTTACCTTATCTAGCATACCAGTAAATTCCACATACTGACGCATACTCTTTCTTTGCATTATGATGTCTCATATCATAGGTTCGGATGCTCAAGTTCCTAAGCACGCATATATAAATTAAGATTCAGCTAGAAGCAGTAGATTAGCATTGAGTACTCATCATTCGAGGATATTCTTTCATTTTATTAGTACAGTAAATTTAGTATGTTAGTAGATGGAGTTAGTTGGGTGATTGTCCCAGCAACTCCACATTCATACAATTTAGATTAGAGGCTTTTTAGACTAGACTTTCAGATAGTATTCAGTTTTATAGATTACTATTATCAGTAGATATTCTTTATCAATATTTTATATGTTTTAAAACTTATGGCATTTCAACCTATTTTCTATATTTATTACAGTATCATGTTTTAGTGCTCACAGCAGATATTAGTCATGGGTTAGCTTGTGGTCCTTTGATATCGTAAGCACTGTGTAGAGTCTGGGGTATAGACTCGGGGTGTTACAAACTTGGTATCAGTGCATATGGTTCAACAGTGTCCTAGGAAGTCCAAAATTTGTATCTAGTAGAGTTTTGTACATTGGTATGTAGTGTACCTCACTTATGGACAGGATGCCATAAGATGTTTTAGGAAAAGTTTCCCTTCTTTCAGTATTCATGTCATGCGAGTGAGTATGAGCTCAAGTTAAACTCTCAGTCGAATATGTTTTCTCTTTTTTATTTATAGAATATGCCTCCCCAAAACACTAACAAAAGGAGAACCAAAAATCAGTCAGAACCTCAGCCCATTTAGGCAGATCCTCTAGATGAGCATGTCTCTTATGCAGAGTTCAGAGCTACATTCACTGCTCTGTCCAATTTAGTAGCAGCATAAAATGAATGACCAGCTGCTATTTTGGCCAATCTAGTGGTAATACTACTGCAGCCAAAATTTCAGACTTCACCCAAATAAATCCTCCCCTATTCTTAGGATCTAAGCCAAAAGAAGATCCATAGGAGTTCTTCGATCAGGTTCAAAAGGTCACGGATATTATAAGAGTGACTTCCAGTAAGAATGCTAAGTTAGTTGCCTATCAACTATAAGATGTAACTTATACATGGTTTAAGCAGTGAAAGGTAGACAGGGGCACAGATATCAAGCCCATTGAGTGGAAAGAGTTTGTTACTGCTTTTCTAAAGAGATTCTTTCTCTTAGAGCTGAAAGAAACCAAGGTTTTAGAAAAATCAACCTCACGTAAGGTAGTATGAGCGTGAAAGAGTATTCCCTCAAGTTTACTCAGTTAACCAGGATGCTCCCTATTTAATAGTAGACAATAGGTCCAGAATGAACAAGTTCATATTTGGGGTGTCAGATAGTATGGTTAAAGAGTGCAGAACAGCAGTGTTGATTAAGGAGATAGACATATTTGGGCTCATGGTCCATGCTTAGTAGATAGAAGCGGCTAAGAATAGAGAGAGGGAGAGGTAGAACAAGAGAGCTAGAACAGGTATCTTCAATTTCAATTAGCCTAAGTCAAAAGGTGGAAACCATTCCTAGTTTCATCCAACATCTTTTGTTCTAGGTCCATCCTCAGCCGGTGCTCTAGTAATAAAGTTCAGAAATGGTAACAGTGATAGAGCGCCAGGCTCTAAATCTTAGGGTAGTTTCAGTAGTGCTCGAACAAATCTTCTTTGTTAGACATATGGCAGAAACCACAAGGGTGTCTACAGAGTTAGTAGTGATATTTGTTTCAGGTGTTCCGAGTCAGGCGATAGAGTTAGAGATTATCCTCAGTCAGGTTCTCAAGGTCAGCATATGCATCCTTCAGCTCAGTTTGGTTGCCCAAATCAGTAGGGTGCTGCTTCCAGTGCCACTAGTGGGCAACGCCCAAATAGTCTTTATGCACTTCATTCCAGACAAGATTAGGAAAATTTTCTTAACATGGTCACTAGTACGTTATAGATCTTCTATTTACATGTTTATGCCTTACTAGATCCAGGAGCTTCTTTATCTTTTGTAACTCCTTATATAGCCATTAACTTCAGATTTAGTCCAGAAATTCTAGCAAAGACTTTTTCAGTTTCTACCTCAGTGGGTAAATCTATCATATCCCGATGGGTATACAAGAATTGTTCGATTATGATATTTCAAAAAGTTACTTCAGAAGACCTTGTAGAGCTAGAGATGGTAGATTTTGATGTCATTCTCAGTATAGATTGGCTCCATTCATGCTATACTTCAGTTGATTGTAGAAACAAAATTGTTGATTTTCAGTTTCCAAATAAAATAGTCCTTGAATGAAGGGGTAGTACCACAACGCTTAAGGGTTAGTTGATTTCATATCTTTAGGCGAGAAAAATGATATCTAAGGAATGTATCTACCATTTTGTGCAAGTTAAGGACACTAGTTCAGTAACTCCTAATCTTGAGTCAGTTCTAGTAGTAAATGAATTCTCAAATATGTTTGTTGAAGAACTTCCTGGAGTTCCTCCCGTTAGGTAAATAGACTTCGGAATAGACCTTCTTCCAGATACTTAGCCCATATGTATTTTGCCATAGAGAATGGATCCAACAGAACTCAAAGAGTTAAAAGAATAGTTGAAAGATCTCCTAGAAGAGGGATTTATTAGAACCAACATCTCCTTGTGGGGCGTACCAGTTCCATTTATGCATAAGAAAAATAGTTCTGTCAGAATGTGTATTGACTACCGTCAATTGAACAAAGTCACCGTCAAAAATAAATATCCACTTCCTAGAATTGAGGACTTGTTTGACCAACTTCAGGGTGCCAGTTACTTTTCTAAGATAGACCTTATATCAGGATATCATTATCTCAGAGTCAAAGAATACGACATTCCAAAAATAGCATTCAGAACCCAGTATGGTCACTTCGAGTTTCTAGTTATGTCCTTTGGTCTTACTAATGCCCCAGCAGCTTTCATGGACATAATGAAATGCGTGTTCAAATAGTACTTGGATATGTTCATTATAGTCTTCATCGATGACATTCTTTTTTATTTTCGTAGAAAGAATGATCATGTAGATCATCTCAAAATCGTACTTTAGACTCTCAAAAATCATCAGTTGTTCACCAAATTAAGTAAGTAAAAATTTTGACTAAGGTCTATAGCATTCCTTGGTCATATTATTTTTGGTGATGGCATTAGGGTTAATCCTCAAAAGACCGAAGTGGTGAGAAACTGTCTTAGACCCATCTCTCCAATAGATATTAGGAGTTTCATGGGTTTAGCTAGCTATTACCATCGGTTTGTTAAAGGGATTTCATCTATTCCATCCTCTATGTCCATATTGACTCAGAAGAAAGTCTAATTTCAGTGTTCAGATTCCTACGAGAAGAGTTTTTAGGAGTTGAAAACTCGACTCACCTTAGCCCTAGTTTTGACTCTACCAGATGGTTTAGATGGGTTTATTGTGTACTGTGATGCATCCAGAGTAGGTTTAGGTTGTGTTCTCATACAAAGAGGTAATTTCATAGCCTACACCTTTAGACAGCTTAATCCCCATGAGAAGAATTATCTAGCTCATGATCTCAAGTTAGCAGTTTTAGTGTTTGCCTTAAAGATTTGGAGGCACTATTTGTATGGAGTGTATATAGATGTGTTCACAGATCACAAGATCTTGCAGTATGTTTTTTCTCAAAAATATTATGACATGAGTATTCTTTATCATCCAGGCAAAACCAATGTAGTAGTTGATGCTCTCAGTAGACTGTTTATGGGTAGTGTTGCTCATGTTGAGGACAGTAAGAAGAAGTTTGTTCAGGAAGTTCATCAGCTTACCTAACAAGGTGTCCACTTAGTCGATTCAGCAGAAGGTAGTGTGTGGGTTCAAAATAGTTCTAAATCCTCTGTAGTTTCCGAGGTGAATGAAAAGCAGGATAAAGATCCCAATCTTGTTAGGTTGAAAGAGTCAGTTAGAGATCATAAAGTAGAGGTTTTCTGCCAAGGGAAAGATGATGTGTTTCATTTCTAGGGTCGTTTATATGTGCTAGGTGTATATGACTTGAGGCAATGAATTCTTGCAAAAACACATGGTGCGAGTGACTCAATTCATCCAGGGGCTACTAATATATACCGCAATTTTTGGGAGATCTATTAGTGGAGTAGGATGAAGAGGGATATTGCAAAATTTGTAGCTAAATTCTCTACATGTCAGCAAGTTAATATTAAGCACCAGAAGCCTACTGGGTCCATGCAGGAGTTCAGTATTCCAAAATGGAAATGGGAAGAAGTGAACATAGACTTTGTAACGGGTTTGCCTCGCACTCATCATCATCATGATTCTATTTGGGTTATCCTAGATAGGATAACTAAATCATCTTATTTCTTGTCATTTCATACTTGCTATTTTCCCAAGGACTATGCCAAACTCTATATTAGAGAGTTGGTCAGGTTACACGGAGTCCCAGTATCCATCATCTCAGATAAAGGTACCCAGTTTACCTCTTATTTCTGAAAAGCATTCCAAAAGGGTGGTACCCAAGTTCACCTCAGTACAGCCTTTCACCCTCAAAAAGATGGTCAAGCATAAATGACTATTCATACTCTAGAAGATATGCTAAAAGCATACGTTGTTGATTTTAAGGGTAGTTAGGATGACCACTTGCCTTTGATCAAGTTCACATACAATAACAGCTATCATTCCAGTATTCAAATAGCCCCGTTTGAGGCTCTCTACGGTAGGAGATGTAGGTCTCCAATTGGATAGTTCAAGGTAGGTGAGGCCACAGTAGTAGGGCCTGACCTAGTGTTTGATTCCATAGAAAAGGTTCAGTTAATCAGAGAAAGTCTTAGGGCTGCCCAGAGCCGACAGAAAATGTATGCATACATGAGGAGAAAGTATCTCAAGTTTGAGATCAGATATTTTGTGTTCCTAAAAATCTCTTCTATGAAAGGAGTAAAGAGGTTTGGTAAGAAGGAAAAGCTCAGTCCCCGATATGTTGGTCCTTACAGAATTCTCAGCCATTTTGGAAAGGTAGCTTATGAGCTTGAGTGGTCTTTAGATCTAGCCTCAGTGCATCTAGTATTCCATGTCTCCTTGCTAAAAAAATGAATTGGTGACCTAGCATTCATTATTCCTTTAAACGATGTAAATATTCAAAATGATCTCTCTTTCGAAGAGGTTCTAATCTAAATCATCGATCATCAGATTTGCAGACTAAGGAACAAAAAAGTTCCCTTAGTCAAAGTTCTTTGGCAGAATCAGTCTGTAGAGAGAGATACTTGGGAGGCAGAAGCAGATATGCGGACCAAGTATCCTCATCTCTTCTCCACAACCACAGATCCAGCTTAAGGTAACAGTCTTCCTTAGCCTTACTCAGTTCCATGTTCAGCTATAATTATAAGTTGGTATCCATTACCATTGTATATTCAGTCATGAATTCATGAATTAGTTTAGTCATATACTTACGCAATAGATATATATATGTTCAGTATGAAAACCTAGATTGTCAGTAGCTTCAGTCATAAATTCTATGCATCAGATATGCATATTCAGTGTAAGAGCTCAGTTTGTCAGTAGTTCATTCATGTGGTCATACATCAGATATGCATGTTCAGTGGGTAAACTCAGTCTATCAGTGTCTCAGTTTAACCGTCTCATTCGAGGATGAATGTTTCCAAGAGGGAGATATTGTAATACCTCGTATTTCTCAAGATTAACTTAACTTGCAGTTCATGAGTTATCCAATATAAAAATTTGGAAATACTTATTATTTTTATGTTTAGAACCTTCCATTGCATTGGAAATTGAATCAGCTTTCCAACGATATAAATTTTTCCTAAATCCGATAATGGGGTAAGAAGTTATGGCTATTTTAAGTTTCAGTAGTTAAACACCGTAATTCCAGCCAGTAGCGCATCGCGGAGCTTGCCAAAATGGCAATTTTTAGTTTCGAGTGAGGTACCATGATACCAGCGTGTTGTGCCAAGCCTCATTTTCACATTTGTCAATTTTCAGTAAGCCAACATGATTGTACCGCATCGCACTGAGCTTCCAGGTCCCATCACATATTACAACGCAATTCCACCGCGTCGCGCCACCAGCCACATTCCCAGTTATCATTTTCTAGTGGCTTGACGCGATAGTGGCACGTCACGCCAGGGCCCAAAATTGGGTTTTTTAATATAAATTTTTAAGTCGTTCTTAGGGGTAAATGGGCATTTTACCACGGCCCTAATCAGTCTAAACACGAAATTTACCCATAAAATAACCCATTCTATCATCATTTTTTCACTTTATTCAAAGATTAAGTATTCTCTCTCTCAAAAAAGGGATAAACCCTAGCTTCAAGAAAACAAGATCCATCTCAAGGGATTCACCAAGAATTTCATGAAATTCACAAATTAAGGTATGTTAGGTGTTCATCTATAGGTTCCTTTAACCCATAAAGTCCATGAATCCATTTTTAAAATACAAGTTTGTTGAATTATGAACTTCCATGCTTGAATTGAATCGAATTCATGTTCATGTTAGTGTTGGGATTTAGTCCATGATTAAATTACATGCTTTTATGAAATTAATCATTGTATGTGATAAATTACATGATCTTCATGATAAACCCTTCAATTTGCAAGTTGATTGTTGAAACCATGTCAACCCTAAATGTTAATGATTTAATGATTCAGTTATGTCTCCCCATGTGTTTGATAAAATTCCTATGTGAATGAAATAGTGTCATTATAACATTATAGCATGTATTCCCCATTCATGTATAAGTAGATGCATTACAGGTGTTTTATTAAATGTCTCTATGAGTGAATTATGGACAAGTGTACATTTTTATGTATTTCAAGATTATGTTATGCCTTTTTTTATGCTATCGAGTCCTTCGGGTATTTAATACCTGACAATTCACCTTCTTACCTAGAGCCAGTGTCAGTTACAGAATCTCATTCATCTCACGATCAGTAGTACTCTCAGTCAATTATAGAACTCATTAGAACTCAATCAGAACTTGAGAAAACTAAGTTAGCTCAGTATTCGGACCAGTCTAGTTCAGTGTCTTTTAGTTGGGAGTAAGATTCAGAATTGAGTGAACCCAAGCATGGGGGCTCACCTGCCAGTAGAGGGAGTAATCCTTAGAAGCAAACCTTGCATTCCAGAACTATATAGCCAACATAGGTTGAGACATCAAACCTTCCAGTTGAGGGTTGATAAGGTATTTTAACCTATCAGATGAGGGTTCCACTGTTCTCATTAGAGTACCTGCCAGATGAAGGTAACACTTTACTGTCTTTACCCATGGCACGATACTGACACCCTTCCAACTAGGGTCATAGGTTGGACCCCAACTCAGTCATATTATTTGGGGCATGTCGGTTAGATAATTACCTCCCACAGTCTCATTCTCAGTCTTCAGAACAGAACTCAATTTAATTTCATAAAATCAAGACTATTAGACACAGTTAATCAGTATCAGTAAATCAGTTATCAGTAACTTCAGATATCAGTTACTCGATCTCAAAATTCTAGACTTTACTTCAGACAATCTTAGTCTTAGTATTAATTTATATGAACATTCATTCATACTCAGTATTTACAGCAGTTTTAATTATCTATGTATTCTAATGATCAGTTACTCTATATCATGCAGTCAGTTATTGTTCATGCATATGAACCCTTGGATTCAACCTTACCTCATCTAGCATACCCATACATTTCATGTACTCATGCATACTCTTTCTTTAAGCTATGATGTCTCACATCATAGGTTCGGACGCTTAGGTTCCTAACCGCACATAGATAGATTCAGATTCAACCAACAGCAGTAGATTAGCAGTGAGTACTCATCATTCGAGGATATTCTTTCATTTTATTATTATAGTAAATTCAGTATTTTAGTAGATGGAGTTAGTTGGGGGATTGTCTCATCAACTCCATATTTAGACAGTTCAGATTAGAGTCTTTTTAGACTAAACTTTCAGACAGTATTCAGTTTTACAGTTCTATTATCAGTTGATATTCTTTATTAGTAATTCAGATGTTTTGAACCTTATGGTGTTTTAGTGTATTTTTTTCATTTATTACTGTATCATGTTTCAGTGCTCAAAGCAGATATCAGTTATGGGTTAACTTGTGGTCCTTCAGGGTTGTAAGCACTGTGTAGTATCTGTGGTATAGACTCGGGGCGTTACAGCCCCCATCCCTAGATTCTCTTGGTGTTAAATCTTACTCTCAACTAAACTGACATCGGTACTAAACTGAAATAAGTTTAACTAAACATTATTTCTATTAGTGCTCATTATGGTTATACCAACTGAGAAAAATAATAATATACATAGTTTAACTGAATCATTACATGAAAATCTGAATTCATGTGAAACACATAAGTTTTTGGTATTCATAACCCACTAGTATTGAATGATTATGAAAATATGATATAAAACTTGACATACTATAGTATGAAATCATGGTTAAAAGATCCAAAACATGGACATTTAATCAAACATGTAAGAATCATAAGCTTGGGCAGGGGAATGTCTTAAACATGAGGAAACAACATGATTACATGGCTAAATTTATAAATTTGAGGATTTATCCTTAAATCACTTGAACATAACATGGGAATCTCAAAACTTAAAACATGATATGACTCATTCCACTTAAAACACTTCTAACCATAACTCAAAATTGAATTAATAGGAGATTCATGGATTTATTTCATCTTGAACATGTATAAACTCATAAATTAAACCAAAAGAGGCTTTTTGGGCTCCACGGGTGAAAAGGACCCATGGATGAACATCCCACATACCATAACAACTGAATTTTTGAAGATTTCTTGGATTGGAGCTTGAACTCTTGATTTCCTGAGAATGAAGCTTGAATTTTTCTTGGGGAAGAAGGAGGGTTTTCTTGGGTGCAATTTGAGTGAAAAAGGAAAATAATTCCCTTTTGGAAGCTCCAATTCATGTTATGGAAAAAACAGGAGGAGGGAAAATGACCTAAATGACCCTTAGCTTGAAGGCCAAGGGGTTGGACAAAAGGCATGGGCACGCCGTGGGTTCCAGACCAGCGGGGTAAGCCCTATGCTGCAGTCTCTAATATGATGAACTAGATCGGGCACCATGGGCTCTGTTCTGGCGGACTAGACCGAGCGCCTATCACGGTGGGTCTACTAGTTTAGCTTTCCAAACATGCCCCTATGCCCGTCCAAAAATTCTGAAAAATACCTTTAACAACCCCGAACATGTTTCAACTCAAAAATCAATATCTTGAGAGAGGGAAGACCAAAGTAAAAATCATCAAAATTTAGGGATCTTGAAAATGACTAAGTCCTCAACACTTAGTGAAATTTTCAAGCCTTGAACCCCTTAGCATGCAACTAAGAGTTGAATTGAGCTTAGAATATTATGAGATGTTACAATAACCATAGGACCCTCTACCAAAAAAGCATCTTCCTCAAAGCAAATGTCTACTAAACTCACCATGATGTTGCACCTTTTTGGATCCTCCCTGAGTTGCATGGATAATCAACTTGATCACCTTAGCATACTCAATAAAACTCTGAAAGAAAGCCCCTGAGAGTTATAGCCAACTGATAATTACTATTAAATCCCTTCACGAACAACTAAATTAACTTAGACATAATAGAGATACTAACAGTTGAATAACTATATAAGGAGTGAAAATAAGCTTCATACTAAGCAATAGTCATTGAGCCTTACATCAAATGATCAAACTCGTCACACATCTGGTCCCTTAAACTATATGACACGTACCTCTCTAAGAAATATTTAGACTATTGAGTCCAAGTCATATTAGGTGAATCAAAATATCTATAACTCGCATAAAACCTTTACCAATACCTAGCCATATCCTTCAACTAGTAGGTAGTATAAGCAACTCCTTGGGACTCAAGGGATCGAAGATTATACAGCTTCTCCTGACAATAAATCAAGAACCTATAGTCATCCTTACCAATAGCACCACTAAACTTGGGTGGACCCAAGAAAATAAACCTCTCTAACCTCTTCGGATACTCAAAAGATATAATAATACATAAAGCAACTATAGAAATAGTAAGTCTAGTCGGCTGGGAATCCACACATGGGGTACCATAGATGAAGGATGTACCCCTGAACTAGGAATACCATGATCAAATACTAACACAGACGGTGGAACACTACTCAAAGTTTATGGAATATCATAAGTAGATATCGGTATAGATAGCGGAACTACACTTAGGGTCAGAGGAATACCATAATCACACACTAGCACTAATAGTTGTACCATACTTAAAATGGGAGAAAAATTAGTGCACTCAAAGGAACAAAATCCAATTGAGACAATAACTAAATCAACAAACCCACCACAACTTGGGTGGCAACTAAACCCTATGGGACTTGAGCTGGCCCAGCATCTCCGACATGCTCAACCTTGGTCTTAAAGGAAATCCCTCTAGGATGAGGAAGCTCCTCATGCTCTTTCTCTACCTTTGAGCTATCCATGACCCTACCACACCCTCTATTCTTGGCCTCATCCTTGAGTATTGGATAAGCATCCCTAACTTTTTAAAATCTAGCCCTCACCATCAGCCTATAAAAGAATGGATCCCAACTTAGAACATAGGGTATGAATAATCTGCATAATAAGTAATTATAACGTAGAAGTCTCTCCTAAAGATATCTCACAACCTCTTAAAGATGGATACAAACATTTATATATTGATCCTTAAGACTTAACATACATACATATATTTATAACAAAAGTCTTATACAATACATAAACCACCCAAAACTTAGTATCATAATGTAAGAGAAACCTTAGTGAAAATCCAAAACTAAAAGTACAAAAATTGATATCTAAGCCAAATAAAGATGTAAGTCAGATAGAGTGAGATTTTGAAATCTATATTGAACACTAGAATGGTCTAATACCTCAAATATCACTAATAAACAGCATGATCTCGACCTTCACATATCGCATTCGTGCTAAGATCTGAACTAGAAAGGCACAGTAGGAGTTAGTGTCATCCGCTTATACTTGGTAGGTATCATAGGTCGACCAAGAAAAGTAGGAAATAAAATAAGTAAAATATACTATGAGCATATCACCTACAAATAAAAAATTTCCAAATGGTAGCTCACACTGTCTCCACTAACATTTCTAACACATATAAGCATACAAAAGCAGTAACAAGACACATATAAAGAAGAAAATACAAGGAAATCATAGACAATTTAAGGAAACTAAGAAAAGTAAGAAAGATGTGTATGCAATAAAATGCGATGCAATATGGATGGAATTAATAGTGAAAGCCATCGCATAAATTATCTTATATTTTCCACGAGCTCACCACTAATAAGCATGATGCATGGAGGGTTTGCAATCCATATACTGTATCTCATATCTCAATCTCAATCACAACTCTCCTCTTTGACTCATGATCACGAAGAGGGTTTTTAGAAAGGTGCCTCATTTTCTTTTAGCAATAGTATTTTCCTATGGTACTAGTATCTCATAAATGTATATGTATGGAATGAGGTTATAATTCTCCCAATAAACTTAAATGATGATATCCAATCCATCCAACATATAATATAAATATAACTGATCCAAAAAATCAATTCAATAAGTCCATAATTCACAGTTTTCAACTCCAATTAGGCACCATCAGAATAAATTTACATACAAGAGTTCATTAATATTATATCAACCCCAAACTCAATTATTTTACCAAGATAAAAGCAATTAATTCTCAAATAAGACCTACATCAGTAAAATAACTACAAACATGGATATCATATCTATAATAAAAGCATTTGGATGCACAAATTAGGCTCATTATATCAAATAAAGCCACACACAAGCAACACTAAATACTAGATATTTTGAGTTAACAACAATAATATATAAGCCCTCACAAGGGCACACAATAATATTAATAGTCTCAAAATATAAACCCTACAGTTATTTCCCTAACTCATAGCATTCTTTACTTATATATTAACTATTTGGCTCAATCTAAAAGAATTTAAGCCATAACCTACCTTGAAATAACAAAATCTTGATCTAGAGTGCTTCAAAATAGAGTTTTCCCTTCGAAAACAGCCTCGACACCAACTACATTATTTAAAAAAGTTATCTACATGATAAAAATAAAGCTAATGATATTCATATGGCCCATTGTCATGACATGAGACTACCCCATAGTAGTAACACGGTGTTTAGAGCCACAAGTGACCCAAGCTAATCCATGGCCTAACCTTCATTATGATACTAAAAAGAATTAAAAAATATTGGGTGGAAGCCAAACTAGAAGTAAACTGATAATAAATGGTAATGGAATCATGCTAATACTATCTGGAATACTTAACAAACTGAAAACATATCTAACTCTCTAAAAGCCTCTAAATCATAATGAGTTATTAGGACAAGTCCTAAACCAACTCTAATTGACTAAAATAAAATGAAATGCTAAAATAGAGAATTGATAACTAGTACTCAAATGATGAGGAATCATCAAACTTCTGCTGAGTGATACAGGAATGTGCTAAATATGATCCAGGACTGAGCGTCCAAAGCTATATTATGAGACAATATAGCACAAAGAAGTATGCAACTAGTACTTTGAATATACTGAGTATGCAGGATGAATGCATGAACATGTAAACTAAATGCAAAACTAAGTATAACATATACTAGATAAAATTGAATAACTGAATACTCAATCGAGAAAATCTAAATTAAACATAAACTAAGACATAAACTGAGGACAGTGGGAACTAACAATAACTGGCATACCCCAATCTAAGCAAATTAGGGTCCAACCTATAACCCCAATTGGTAGGGTGATAGTACCATGCCATAAGTTCCAACATTGGCTAGCGTGGATCCACTAACTGATGTCCTGAAGGACTACGGTATCAGTCTAAATCTGGAGGGTGACCCTTTATAACCTATGGTGGCACCGTAGTTCTGAATCTTAGGACTTCTACTAAAGGTCTCAGTATTAACTGATGTGTGAGATTTTATTCCTACATTTTCTCTATGTAAGTATTACTCCTAACTAAATGACACTAAAAACTAATATATGCTTAATATAGTAATATTCTTAAAAATTGTAACATATGCATAGTTTAAAGTGCTCAAAATATGTCAAATAATACATGCATGAAATCCTAGGTATCTGTAATACCCCATACTTTTCTTAGTTTAGTTTACTCCTAGTGTTTGCATAAGAGGCTAAAAGCCTAAAAATTTAGCTAAGTGTTGGGGACTTACCTTAAGTTTTGGCCTCTTAATATTGACAATTTTTAAAGTGACCTTACCGACCCTGAGACATAAGTTTTTGAGTTAATTCATGTTCAGGTGGTGTAAGTAGCATGTCTCAGGTAAGTTTTAGATTTTTCAAACAAGTTTTGGACCAAGTTTGGATTTCAAAAATAGCAAGTCACCGCGATTGTGGCGCGTCGCAGTGGTAGCCTTGGTACGTTGTGGTGAGGGTGTATTTGTCATATTATTGATTCATAATTCAAATTCATGTGTCATGATCTTTATCCTAGTATGTGAGGTTCTTATTAGGAGAAGAATGTTCATAAAAATAACTTAGAGCCAAGTTGAGCTAAGATCCTTTGATTCACCCAAAATTTGGTATTTGATTCTGCAAGGGTAAACTTTGAAAGTGTATAACTTTTGATGAATGTTGAATTTTTTAGATCAAGAGCCACTAAATTCTATATAATTGAATTAGCTTTCCAACTATACAAATTTTACCTTAATCTGATACCCGAGTGAAAAGTTATGGTATTTTTTGGGTGAGACAATAAGTCACTGTGATTATACCACGTCGCGGTGAGCCTTCAAACCGCAATCTGGGTTTTGAATTTTTAGTATAAATGAACGAGGGGAAATTGGGTCTTTTTTTAGCTCAACTCAGGTCATAAAAACACAACTTTAAGCATCCATTAGGGCATTATTTTCCCTCATTATCCTATTTTTCTCTCAAGAACAAACCCTTATAAATCTCCTTCAAGATCATCAATTCCTTCACCTCCTCTTCATAACAATCAAGAATCAAAGTTTGCCAATTCAAGGAATCTTTGAAGATTTTATTTTTTCTTCAAGATTTAAAGTTTTAAGGTATGTGGGAGTTCATCCATGGGTCCCCTTTCACATATGGAGCCCAAAACCCTTTTCTTTCAATTAAAGAATGAGTTTTCCAATCATTATGTTATTTTATATGTTCAGGAAAGATTGAATTTCATGTTTCCATTGATATTTTAATTCAATGCATCCCATGTTTATGCCCATGTAAGATTTTGAATTCCTCATGCCATGAATTTAAGTTTTCCCATGCTTTATTCAAGTGAAATCGATGATAGACCCTAAGTTCATGATTATTAGCAACATCCCCATGTTTCAAATTCATGCTTTCCATGTGTTGGATGAAATTCCCATATCATGTTTAATCAATTTCAAGATGAATCCCCAAGTTATGAATTTTGCCATGTAACTTTATTGTTCCCTCATGTTTAAGACATTCTTATGTTCAATTTATGATCTTTACATGTTTTGATTAAACATCTATGTCCTATTTCAAGTGAATTTCTTGTAAATTCCCCAATTCATGATTTTAGTTATGTAATCATGCTATGTTCTCATGTTTAAGATATTTCCATGTTCAAGTTCATAACCCTATGTGTATGATGAATTGGCCAAGTGAGGGTTTTGAATAATGCTTACTTATCATGGTTTCAAATGCTTTCATGTGTCCTTATTGTTATTGCTATCGAGTCCTGGGGGCTATGAATACCCAAAATTTAGTTGTTTACTTAGCTTCAGTATGTTCAGAATAGTTTTAGATAAATCATGAGTCTTGTCATCCAGTTAATCATCATAATCATTTTAAATACTAATAAGTACCTCAGAATCCGTATGAACTGTTATTTTTAGAATACCATGACCTAAGCTTATCAGTTATTAGTAAACAGTGCATGCACCAGTTAGTATTCTAGTGTCATTCAATTGGTAGTAGGATTTATCACCGAGCAAAACCAGAGATGGGGGCTCACCTGCCAGTAGAGGGCCTGACCCTTAGTAGCAACCCTGCATTCCAGAACTACACAGCCAGCGTAGGTTTAAGATTTTAACCTACCAGTTAAGGGTTAACACATTTATCACCAGAGCACCTACCAGTAGAGGGTGACTCTTTAGTCCTTTAGGACTTTACTTTAGTGGATCAACATAGTTATTGTTAGTACCTGTGGCATGGTATTGACACCCTTCCAACTAGGGTTACTGGTTGGACCCCGATTAGCTCAGATTGGGGCATATCGGTTCAATGATACCTCCCACAGTCTTAGTACAATATTCAGTGTCTCTTTAATTTAGGTTTTCTAGACCATAGGATACGACCGTCAGTTATTCAATTATCAGTATTTCAGTATCTTAGTTTACAGACTATATCAGAATCATGTTTTTATGTTTGGTAATGCATTCTTAGATATTATAGTTTTCATGCATTTATGCTCAGTTATCTCATGTTATTCAGTTATTCCTTATCTCATTGGCACAGTACTCTACTATTTCAGTTTAGTTATTCAAATTAAGTTCAGTTCAATGTTACATGATCAGCAATCAGTCATCAGCTATTCAGTGTTCGAATATCAATAGTCCATATTCTTATATCAGCTACTCAGTATATAGGCGGTAGTTATACTTCTTCTTAGATTTCATTCATCTCATCACCCAGGCATCAGTTATTCAGTTAATTAGATCAGTTCAGTACATATAGGTTTGTTTTTTAATGTTCAAGTATTCATGTTTTATCATATCCCCTCTTTGGTTCTACTTATATTGTAAAAAGGAAAGTTTTAAGAAACTAAGTGTAGTGATTCACCATCTTATCAGATTATGTTTGTTACTTGTGCTTTACGTTATTTTTAGCTTTCAGTTTACTCTATCATATTGGTGAGTCTACTCACACTTAAGTTGCATGCTTTAAGATTTCATATATATAATCAGTTTTACTTTGTGCATTCACCCCCGCTTACTCAGTACATTCCAGAAGTACTGATCTATATATACGTATGTGTGGCTACATTGTTATATAATGTAGGTACCATTTGTAGCCCGCACATCATGATCAGACAGTTGTAGTCTCCAGCAAGCAGGTGATGAGTTCTCTTATTTTGGGAACTCCAAACAGTTTTAGTTCATGTACAATTTATTTATTTTCCATATGTATTGATTAGTGTAAGTTGGAGGCATGTCCTAACTACCTATAGTCAGTGTAATAGAGCCTTCATAGATTTCAGTCAGAGTCAGTCATGTAAATTCAGTTCTTTCCTCAAATTTATCAAATTATAAAACTTTATCAATTACATACTATTTCAGATTTTTCATATGATTATGTTTCCGCACAGCAAAACTTGTTACTTAATGTATTAAACTCAGTTGCTTAACAGTATGCCAGTTCATCAGTTAGCTTGGGATCAATTATGGTTCCTAGCACCATGTGGCATCTAGGATGTACTCTCAGGGAATTGCAGTATTGATGTTCATAACCCACCAGCTCTATCTAATGCAACTGAATGCGATAATATTAAAAAACTGATCATAATAGATAAATTCACAAATAAATCCCTAGCTCAATAATTTACCAATAAAAAGAAAATTCATGATGGTGAGTAGGAGAAGGTGCTAATCTTATGATAAAACATGTACTAATGGTTGAATTCAAGAATTAGACTAAACTCCTAAGAAAACTCATAACTATTATGGAACCCTAGGCAAAAAGGGTGAATTATACTTAAAGAGTTTGAAAGAATCTTTGGGACTCACCGGGTGGAAGGAACCGATTGATGAAATCCTCATATGTTGTTCTCAAGCACACATGCAAGTGTACATGGTCTCACCAAGTAGTAAAGTGGATCTTTAGACACCAAGTATCAATCCCATAGGGACTAGTGTTAAGTAAATATCAAATTTTTGTTTAACTATAGAGATTAAAGTGGCGTAAAAGTAATCGAAATAATTTTAGAGTTGTACACTAGCGTAAAGTAAACAATGCAGAAAAGTAATTGCTTGGATATTAAATAAAAACATGGGTTTAAAGAACTATGAACATTCATACTAAGATATTGAACTTCATTAGTTAGATTACTTTTCTTGGTTGTTCATTTGCAGGGTTTATAGTATGATCATGGTCTCTCAGTCCACTAATCTTCTACCTAACTGGACATTACACCTACATTGTTGAGATAGGATGCAATAATATATTTAGATGCATTAAGACATCATCCTGTAAGTGAACCAAGCAAGGTTTCTTGGTATATCCCTATCGTAGATGCTAATTCAAATCATTTATTTTATAAAAGAATAAGAATCTTGCTCTATTTACCCCATGTTCTATCATTTTATTCCCTCTCTCGAGCTCACAAAGATGACAATCCATATTATAAGGGTAGATAATCCTTAAAATATTTATAATAAGGATAAATAAGCAAACAATATGATACTCAATAAAAACCAAATCAATCAAAGCAATATTAATCATGTTCTTGGCCCTGACCCCGGAAAGGGACCTTTTAGCCACTCATGGACATAACCATATTCAATATAAATTAATCCATGATAAAATCCATAAACAAACTAAATTAAGAATATAAAAACCCTAATTGAAGTGTTTACATACCCTCACAAATTTTCAAAGTCGTCCAAGGTGTGTAACATCGAGTTCAAGTATCCTATTTATAGGAAGACAAAACTATAGATTTTTGCACTAGATCCCCGTCACGGAGCTCATAGCGGGACTAGGAGGTGGTATGAACCCTAATAGTGGATAAACACTGTGTTGTATTCCTTATTAATATATATATGTATCTAACACGCTCCATATCCAAATATTGGATTAGATACTTGCCATGGACATCCAAAAAGTCCGTTTTACATCAAATCTTGTCTCGTGCTTTCGTTGATCCATTCCAAGCCTTGTGGTATTCTTTACACTTTATTTCCAGATTTTATATCATGAATATATCATAATAATAAACTCACCAAGCATCCAATATCATCAAAAACCATGGATTAGAGCTCAAATCAACACACAATCCATAACGGTGAACCAGAAACTTAAGCTAAGAACTAGTTTCATCCTATTAATATTTAGCTTAGTGTTTTGACTCTTGGCTTGATTTGGTTGAATATTGAACACTATAAAAAAGTTTTTTCACACATAATTACATGATAATCACATTATTAACTCATTAAAAATACTAGAATTCATCGAGTTCACCTAGAACAACAACTAGCTTAAGCTAGTAACACTAGTTTTCTCATTTTCACTCTAAGTGGCCAACTTAAGTACAAACTTGTTTGGAAAACACATTAAACATTGTAATCACGTGATTAAACACTTATATTCTCAAGTATATCATTGTTCTCAGATTAATCATACAATTATCCCTCAAAATAAGGCTAAAGAAGCTAGAATAACAATGCTAAGGTGCATAATTCAACCTCAGATCATCACCCTACACTTAAAACCTTGTTCGTCCTCGAGCAGCTTTTTACTCTAAGATCAGTAGCTGAGGTGACTTCACACTTCTATGACAAGAAATACACTCAAGCTAGTAGTATAATGACTACACAAAATGCAAGTTCCTACACTAAGCATGTTACAAACATGTAACACCCCACATATTTGGGCTAGACTTCGAACCATCGTTCCTATGCGTATAAACTCTAATTCCATGATTGGTATTTGAATATATGTGTCATGATCTTTATCCTAGTTAGTAAGTGCTTATGAGGTGAAAAGTTTTCATATAAATCACTTAAAGCAAAGTGAGTTAAGAGCCTTTAATTCGGCCAAATTTGGTGTTCGATTCCACAAGGGTCAACTTTAAACATGTATAACTTTTTATGTAAGTGGAATTTTTCTGCTTAAGACCCACCAAATGATAGATAATTGATTATCTTCCCAACAATACCAATGTCTCATTAATTCGATACCTGAGCAAAAAGTTATGGCCTTTTTTATGTGAGGTAGTAAGGGTCCGTGATTTGGACGCGGTGCGGTGCTCTATTAATGAAATAAGGGAAATGATGTGTTGATCTCTCAACATGATAAGGGACATGATGCAGAGCTTATTCCCCCTCTGTTTTGGCTTCTTAAGGGTCAAAAGGCACTTTGGTCCTTTCCCCTCAACCCTAAACGTCCAAGGAACAAATTAAAGAACCCAAAAGGGCATTATTTGCCCATATTCTTCAAAGAAACTCATGTAAAAACCTTACCCTTTCCCAAGAACAATAATCCAAGCTCTTCGTCTTAAGAACACAAGGATTCAAGCTTTAATTTCAATTATTTCTTTAAGAATTTGTCAATTAAGGTATGTGGAGTTTGAACAAGGTTAAACTTTCAACCTTGTGTCCAACTTCATGAATTTTTAAGTTAAATTTACATGTTTTAAGATAGAATTCATCCCCAAATCCTTATATATGGAAATAAAGCATTATCTTGTGATTAAGGAACTAAAGAGCATAAGAAGTGTATCTATTCATGTATCCAACTACAAGTTTTATGTCTTATCTTGAATTCCATTACTTTGATGAGAAATTGCTAGTCCTTTAAGTTTAGTATACTTTCATACTCAAACTCACATATCATGATTATATACTAAAGTGTCTATGTAAGATTCCATGAAAAGTCAGAATTAGCTCATGATTCAAGTTCCAATTTCCCATGTCATATTCAAGTGAATTTCATGTTAAATCCCCAATTTATGAATTTATCCATGTAATCATGTTAATCTTATACCTTATTTCATGCTTTATTACAAATCTGTTTACTTTTCTCTATTTTCTATTACTTGTGGGTGTCATATTTATGTTATGCCATCTTGTTCCATGCTTTACTATGTATTTGTGTAGTATTCTGTGTCTCGAGTCGGGGGTCTATCAAAAATAGACTTTCTACTTCTTTAGAGGTAGAGGTATGGACTGCGTACATCTTACCCTCCCCAGACCTCACTATGTGGGAATACACTGGGTTTGTTGTTGTTGTTGTTGTTGTTGTTTTTAATCATGTTAATCTCTCATTTTTAACATATTCCCATGTTCAAGTTCATGATTCTCACGTGTTTGATGAAATGTCTATATTTTGGGTCTTTGACCCATGATCTCATACTATAGTTTTTAAGCTTTGTTAGTGTATTGTATGGTCATTCAGTGATGAAAGATATGAACACCCAATACCTATATGTTTTACATGATTTCTATTTTTCAAGTAACAAATCAGTCAGACTATGCTTTTAATATCATATTCATAACACCATAATCATGTTGAGCATTATCAGTTTATATGATTATAATTACCTTTAAATACGTATGCACTATTATTTTCAGAATACCATGACCTGAGCTTATCAGTTATCAGTTATTAGTGCATGCACCAGTTAGTATTTTAGTGTTATTTAGTTGGGAGTAACACTTAGCACCGAGTGAACGTAGAGATGGTATTTCCCCCGTCAGTTAGGCATGAGGCACTAGTAGAAGTCCCTAGGTTCCATACCTATAACGCCAGCATAGATAATAATGGGTTCCCATTTAGTTTGGCATGACACCCTCATCCTTTGAAACATCAACCTTGTGGATCCATATCATCAGCCAGTATAGGTTGACCCCGATAGTTCAATTTGGGGTATGTTGGTTATATCTAGCTCCCACGGTCTCTGTGTAGTATTTAGAGTGTGTCAGTTTATGTTTTCTTGACCAAGTGATCAGATTTTCAATTATTCAGATACCAGTTATTCATGTTATTCAGATCATGTTAGTACATACTATACTTGGTCTTGCATTCTCAGTTTTACATGTTTATGTTTTTATGTTCACTATCCATACATGATCCTCAGCTCAGTTTTACAAATGTTTAGCTTTGCATGAGATTTACATATAGTATTCATGTATTACCACTTCCCAACTTCAGTTCTACTTATTCTACAAAAGTAAAGATTTAAGAAACTAAGTATAGTAATTCATCAGTTTATCAGATATTTTTTGTTACTCATGTCTTTTAAGACACTTCAACTTTTAATTTATTTTAGTCTCTTGGTGAGTCTACTTGCACTTAGCATGCATGTTTTAAAATTATGTATGAAATTTGTTTTACTTATTGCATTCACCCCCATTTACTTAGTACATTCCAAAGTACTAATCCACAATATGTATGAGTGCTACATTGTCTCATAATGTAGGTACAAGTTGTAGAACACGCTCATATTCAGGAAGTTTGTAGCTCCAGCCAGCAAGTGATGAGTTCTCTTATTTTGGAAACTTCAATTAGTTGTATTTCATGTACTATAATATTATTATTCATACGTATTGATTAGTTATAGTTGGAGGCATGTCCCAACTATCTACAGTCAGTATAGTATAGGCTTTATAGATATTCAGTCAGAGTCGTTAAATATAATTCATGTTTATTTCTTCAATTTTATCATGATATAAAATTTATCAATATTATACGGCGGCTAAGACAGCAGAGTTTGAGGGTTTATACACGAGGTTAGAGGAGAAAGACGGGGAAAAAGGTTGTATAGACTTGATAAGGCTAGGGAGAGGAAGGGTCATGACCTTGATCAAGTGAAATGTATTAAGGGGGAAGACGGTAGAGTGTTGGTGAAAGATGTTCACATTAAGAAGAGATAGCAGGAGTAATTTCCTAGGCTGTTAAATGAGGAAGGGGACAGAGGCATTGTGTTAGAAGAGTTGGAGCACTCAGAGGAGAGCCGTGATTTTAGTTACCGTAGACATTTAAAGGTTGAGAAGGTCAGAGAGTCTATTCATAGAATATGGAGGGGTAGGGTGATGGGGCCCAATGAGATCCCGATGGATTTTTGGAAGTATGCTAGTGGGGTAGGCTTAAGATTGTTGATTGATTTGCTCAAGACCATTTTCATGACTGTGAGAATGCCTGAGGTTTGGAGATAGAGTACAATAATTCCTTTGTATAAGAACTAGGGTGTCATTCAGAGTTGTAATAACTATAGGGGAATTAAGCTGTTGAGTCACACTATGAAGATTTGGGAGAGGGTGGTTAAGCGGATATTGAGGAGGGTCGTATCTATTTCAGAGAATCAGTTTGGTTTTATGCCTGATCACTCAATGACAGAGGCAATTCACCTGGTGAGAAGATTGGTGGAGTAGTATAAGGAAAGGAAGAGGGATTTACACATAGTGTTCATCGATCTGGAGAAAGCATATGACAGAGTCCCTAGGGAGGTTCTTTGGAGATGCTTGGAGGTGATAGAAATACAGGTAGTGTACATTAGAGATATTATGGACATGTACAATAGAGGGAAGACTCGGTGAGGATGGTGGGAAGAGACTCAGGGTATTTTTTGATAAAGACAGGTTTGTACCAGGGATTAACTCAGCCCTTTCCTTTTTGCATTAATGATGGACGTGTTGACGCAAAGTATTCAAGATGAGGTGCCATGGTGTATGTTATTTACGGATGATGTAGTGTTGATTGATGAGACGCGAGGGGAGGAGAGGGAATGAGAAATTGGAGGTTTGGAGGCAAACCCTGGAATCTTAGGGGTTCAGTTAAAGTAGGTCTAAGATGGAGTATTTGGAATGAAAGTTTAATTACTTGAGCTAGGAGGACGGTGTGGTGGTGAGGTTGGACTCTCAGGATGTTTGTAAGAAGGATAGTTTTAAGTATCTTGGGTCTATGATTCAGGGGGATGGCAGGATTGAGAAGGATGTCTCTAAGCATATTAGAGTAGGTTGGATAAAGTGAAGGCTCACCTCGGGAGTGTTATGTGATAGGAAGGTGCCCCTTAAGCTTAAAGGCAAATTCTACAGTCCATCTGGCCATGTTGTATGTAGCTGAATGTTGGCCAGTCAAGAACTCCCATATCCAAATATTGAAGGTGGTAGAAATAAGAATGTTGCATTGGATGTGTGGTCTCACTATAGGGGATAGAGTTAGGAATGATATTATCCAAAAGCAGGTGGGAGTGGCTTTGGTGGAGGACAAGATGAGAGAAGGTAGGTTGATATGGTTTGGGCATATGATGATGAGGAGCATGGATTCCCCTATTCAGAGGTGTGAGAGACTAGATTTGGATGGCTTTAGGAGGGGTATAGGTAGGCCAAATAAATACTGGATGGAGGTGATTAGGCATGACATGGTGGAACTATAGGTTACTGAGGACATGACCCTAGACAGGAAGGTATGGAGGTCACAGATTAGGGTTGAAGGCTAGTATGACTGTGTGGGTTGTGGCTAGGCGTTAGGAGAGTGTGGGGGTGGTAGTCCTCTTAGGTCTGTGAGTGTATTGTTTACTACAAGGAGAGTATCCATTTTCCTATTTCTTATTTCATATTGCTTGTACTTTACTTATTTTGTATTTCCTTGATATTTACTGTTATTATTTTATCACTTATTTCTGTTCTGTTATGCATCCTGTTTCGAGTAGCATTACGACCTTTTTATACTATTATCTCTCTTGAGCCGGGGGTCTATCGAAAATAGCCTCTCTACTTCTTCGGAGGTAGCAGTATGAACTTCGTACATTTCACCCTGCCCAGACCTCACTGTGTGGGAATATAGTGGGTTATTGTTGTTATTGTATACTTATTTAGATTTCCTTATGATCATGTTTCCGCTCAACAAATTTATATTATATAATCATTTTAATTTAGATGCTCAGGTATCATGCTAGTTCATGGGTTAGATTAGGATCACTTGTGATTCTAAGCACCTTGTTACGACTAGGGGTAGTAACATCCTAGCCTCAAGAACTAACTCACCTAGTTGGCAAACTCATACATATTGTTCAGTCAAAGATATCATTCAAATCACCTAACTATCATCAAATATTTGCCCTTACTGCAAGAAAGTTACCCATAATCACTCACATAAATGCAATTTATTAAAAATTAGGTACAAGAATCAAATTATGGTCACCCTCACAAAGAATTCACAAGTTACATAAGATGAACCATAGGCTTGCCCTTAGTGTAGTACTCCACTTATATCAGAATGTTAATGCTCAGGATCAAGTAGGTTTTTAAGGGTTGTAATGTAGGCTAAGGGATGGGTAGGAACTATTTTGATCAAAAATAATGATTATCTTCCCTAAGAACTTTAATACATCACACTTTTCATTCAATTCCCCTTTAGCAACCAATTTCCACCATTTTTGTCTACCCCTATCTTTTGTTTTTCCCTATCTCATTAAGGTTATTCACATATACTATAGTGGGATTATTGTCTATTAATTCATGATTCAATTTTACCCTTCTTCACACCAACTTTAAGTTACACACCCCTATGATATCCACCCTCCACTTAAGTGATTTACCTTAGTTGAGATACACAATATCCAAGGAGGACCAGGGCCAGAACATGTTCATTACAATGGGAATTTATTTAGAACAAATTTCTCTAACTCCCAACCACACCACATCAATTGTACACACCAATAACTATTATTTTCAAGCTTCAGTTTCAACTTTCTCCTAGTTGAATTTCAAACTACTTAACTCAATTAATTTTAGACCAAAGTGCTTCGTAGCTTTGGATCAAATTAAGGTCAATCAAAAAAGAAGATACAGGATACATATGAGGCTGCCAAAGAAAATAAGCTAAAGGCTCAATGGGGTTAACTAGGATTATGCACAAGGGTAGGTAAGAGGGTATGAAACATGGCTATAAAAAAATGTCTATATCATCTCCTAAACCCACATTCTTTATTTCTCTTTCCATACACACCAGTCAAGTTCTAGCAATCAAGTGTAACAAGGAATACACAACAACCTCATACACACGTGGCACATGCCCAACTCAAGTAGGATCATCATAGACTCTCAACCAAACAATCACATGAATTCAACATTAAGCCAACAAGTACAAGAGTCATAATCATAAGACTAGGAGTCTAAAAAGTAGTAATTCAACATACTTTTACAATCAAAACACTTGCATCATGCAGTCAAATATAGCATAAACAAGAATATGTTATTTATTCCTAACACAAAAAATTTTAAAATTACTCGTAAAATGGGAATTTCCGCACCCCACACTTAAAAATATACTTTGTCCCCAAAGTGTACTTAAAAGTAGAGATAGAAATACTCCCTGAGGCCTCTAAGACTAGCTTGTAGCATCTATATACATCAAGGGGGTCCAAAGACCCCACACTTTGTCTTCGCTATACTCCTTAGCTCAGGTTTTTCGGTACTCAGATTTTCCATCAATCTGTGACTCAATAAAAACAAAAACTAGTGAAGTAAAAACTAAAATACTAAAAATAAAATATACCTTAACTTGGGTTTCCTCCCAAGAATCACTTGATTTAGTGTCGCGGCACGACCTACATCAACTTTTTCCTCCATCTTGAGGACATAAATTTCACCTCCAACCTCGCATCTATCTTTTTGCTTCACTCATAGGTTGGTGGTAAAAAAATGAGTGAATTGAGTAATGTATGGAGCATGGTAAACCACTCGAACTTAAAGTAAGGTATATTTTTGTGGTGCTTATTTTATGCAAAATTAAGAATATAGGATTCTTGCTCCTCATCTTCACACTCTTCCACTATTTCAGATGACCCCACAAGTGCTTTTAATGAGGCCCAACCAATCCCACTTCAAGATTTACACCATCCGCTATGCACTCACTTTTATTCACCTTCTCAATTTCAATCTCATGAGAAAGTAGACAGTTGAATGGCTAAAATTCTTGTGTTTTCTCTATAAATTGGCTAGTATCCTCTTGTGATTTTCTTTACCTCTCTGGAGATGGTGGTGGTGGTATCTTCTTAACATGTTCATTAACTTTAGTTTTTGAGTTCTCAGACTTCCTTGAATTATCAGCAACTTTATCTACATTTGGTTAGGGAGTCAACACTGTATGTACCTCCTTAGTTGTCTTTGGAGGTTCTTCATTGTTCTCTTTACCTTTTCTCAATGTGATTGTCATTACTTGTTTGGGAGGTTTTGTGTCACTTAGCTACCTTGAGATCTAGAATTTTGTGCAAATTTTTCAAAATTATATGTTAATTTTTAAGTTCAACAGCCAACTTTTCTTGGGTGGTCATGAACTTCTTTAATTCTTCTCTATTTTATTGGCCTATGGGTTTTGTTATTGTTGTTGAAACTACTGTTGCTGGTTGTTCCGTGATTGAATTGGTGGTTGAGTCTGGCAATTTTGATTGTAGGAATTCCCATGCTTGGCCTTTAAGTATTGCCCACAAACATTATTGACTCGGGAATGGCAGCACACATAGCTGCAGAATGACCACTATTTCCACAAACTCACACTAACTTATGGGCTGCTCCATCGATAGGATAATATCCACCTTATATTTAAAAGGTCCCATCCATGCACTTCCATCAAAATTTGGACAAAAATCTACTTGATGGGGTCCCCCACAAAAATAACAAGAGCCGTCATCACTCAAAAACTATCTATCCCGGGCTGACATATCAAGAAGCATGAAAAAAGTAAAATAAACCAAAAAGAAAAATTAATAAAATATGTACAAATAAATATAACTAAACTAAAAATAAGATAGTTGCCAATTTATAAGTCTCTAGCAATGGCGTCAAAAAGTTTTTGTGCACACGCAAGTGTGCATGCTTACCAAGTAGTAAAGTGGATCTTTAGAAGCCAAGTATCGATCCCACAGGGACTAGTGTTAAGAAACTATCCAATTTCAGTTTAAATATAGAGATTAAAGTGGTGTAAAAGTAACCGAAAGAATTTTAGAGTTGTAAACTAGCGTAAAGTAAACATGCAGAAAAGTAACAGCTTGGACAATCAATAAATAAAAACCTGGGGTTAAAGCACTGCGAAAATTCATACTAAGCTATTGAAATTTATTGTTTAGATTACTTATCTTGGTTGTTGATTTGCAGGGTTTATAGTATGATCATGGTCTCCCTATCCTAAAATCTTCTACCTAATTGGACATTACAACTACATCATTGAGGGGGGATGCAATAATCCATTTAGATGCAGTAAGATGTCATCATGCAAATGTAACAAACAAGGCTTATAGGTATATCCCTATCCTAGATGCTAATCCAAATCCCTTATTTTATAAAATAATAAGAACCTTACTCTATTTACACCCACATTCTATGGTCTCATTCCTGCCTCTCGAGCTCACAAAGACGATAATGGATGTATTCTAAGGGTAGATAATCCTTAAAATAGTTATAAAAAGGAAAAATAAACAAACAAATATTATAAGAAATCAAAATTAATTCAATTCAAAGCAATAGTAATCATGTTCTTGGCCCTAACCTTGGAAAGGGGGCTTTTAGCCACTCATGGATATAACTGAAATCAAGATAAATGAATTTATGATAAAATCCATAAAAAAACTAAAGTAAAGGGATAAAAACCCTAATTTAAGTGTTTTCAATACCATCTCAAAGTTTCAAACTCTTCCAAGGTGTGTAACATCAAGTTCAAGTGTCTTATTTATAAGAGGACAAAACTGTAGATTTTTGCACTAGGTCCGCATCGCGGAGCTCATAGAGGGAACTAAGGAGTGCAACGTACCCTCATTATAGATTAAAACTGTTTTGGGTCCACTAGGAATCTATCTATGTATTTCACATTCTCCATAGCCATATATTGGGTTAGATATACGCCATGGACATCCAAAGTGTCCGTTTTACGTTAAATCTTGTCTCGTGCTTTCATTGATCCATTTCATGCCTTTTGGTGTTGTTTCCAATTTATTTTCATCTTGTATATAATAAATATATCATAATAAACTCACAAATGATCCTATATCATCAAACACCATGTATTAGAACTCAAAACAACACAAATCCATAACGGTGAACTAGAAGCTTAAGCTAAGAACTAGTTTTGTGCAATTAATCTTTAGCTTAGAGTTTTGACTCTTGGCTTGATTAGAATGAAAATTGAACACTATAAACAAGATTTTTCACACATAATTACACAATAATAATGTTATGAACTCATTAAACATACTAGAATTCATCGAGATCACCTAGAACAATACCTAGCTCAACCTAGTAACACCAGTTTTCTCATTCTCACTCTAAGTGACCAACTTAAAAACTTGTTTGGAGAATACATTAAACATTGTAATAAAGTACTTACAGACTTGTATGATCGATTATATCTTTGTTATCATATAAGTACACAAGTATCCCTCAAAACAAGGTTAAAGAAGCTAGAATAACAACATTAAGGTACATAACTCCACCTTAGATCAACATACGTAGAAATGACACCTTTGATGAACTCTTAGAAATTAGACTTGAAGATAGAAGAATCTTAATTTCCTTTTGGAGATGAGAAAATCGCTTATTTTCTTATTGTTTCTTTATTTTAAGACTTATTGATGAATTTGGGGGGAAATAGCCTGATACTCCACTATTAAAGAAGCCTAAAAAACTAGGTTAGGAGTTAGAAGGATGAGAAAGACCAAAATCCGTATTAAAATATTTCAAAAATTCTAAGAAATAGTCGTCATTGCTTGGTAACGACTACTTATGTCTTGTCACGAGTCGTGTCCTAAGTTGTGACCTGAGGACTTGGGCTTTTGGGTCCTTTCTATTATGACAACTACTTCCTCCTTATCACTCATTAGCTTTGATAACAAGTCATTATGAGGAGTCGTAGTCAAGAATTTGATTTCTTGGTCATGCATTACAATGGTAACGAATCTAGGTTATGACTTATTATGCCTAACAGTTGGTCGTTGCTAGAGTTGTTGTCACAAGTAGTTTGACAGTGCCTTAGAAAAATTCTAACAACTTCTTGCTACGATCTCATATTAAGGTAAGACTAGAGGCATTGGAAAGCTAATTTAATGGTCTATCTTTTGGTGGGTATAGACCTTAAAAACTTGGGGCATTACACCCATATTTAGGTCAAGGTCAAAATGGGTTTGAAATAAAAGGTGTAAAATTAAAATTTTAATTTAAAAATACATTCTCCAAGGTTATGGGAGCCTATGAGAGAAAACCTATTTGAAAATGGGTTAAAAATCAATGTCCAAATAAAGAAAATTATTTTTAAAATTTACTGATGAAAACCTTAATTTTTTCAATTTTGAAATCATGATTTAAAGGTGTTTTTGAAGTTAAAATCAACTAAAAATAGTGGTATTATGTGTGATAATTTTACCATATGAAAATCTACATTGAAACCCTTAAAAATTGACTTTTCTGAAGCTTGGAGGTCCAAAAATAAAGGAAACATCAAGAAAAGAGGGGGTTATATACAGTAGTTATCACTTAAAAGGATAAGTGGTCACTTAAGGGACTACTGCTAAAATAGTACTAGACCACTAAAGCGCCTATTGCTTAAGAGAGGTTTGGCAGCTGAAGTGGCTACCGCTAAAGTGATGCTCGGCCGCTAAAGTAGCTAATGTTAAAGCGGTCTTGGGATGCCATAGCGGTTGCTGCTTATGCGGCTGCATCTGATATCAGTTGATGTTGATTTTAGTTTGAGCCTACCAAGCTTTAATCGAACCCTCAAGATTTGATCAAGATCCCACCTAGAAAAATATATATATGCTACTAGGCTAATTTTAATGTTCTAGACTCAATGGCAGTGTCAGATTTTTTAAAAAGGTGTTTTTACAAAATTAACTCATCGGACCCTATTTTACTATATTCCAAATGAAGGATTGAAATGAGATATGAAGGTCGTAAAATTGATCCAACCATGCTACCAACCCAAATTTTGTATTTTGAATCTACTAGCGCAGTCTATTTTTTTATCCGGCACTTAGAACGATAAATGTTGACCAAAGTCAACTATATGGCTTCTCAAGCTTCTAAAAAATATCAACTCATTACAAATTTCCTCGAGAATTTGTCAACCAACTCAAAACCTCAATATCAACGTGTAGCAACTACGGAAAGGACAAAATAGTCAAATCACATAGAAATGAAAAATTCACAAACCAAGGTCATTACAAAGTTTAAATTTGAAAATTTTATATATTTTTTAAATTTTAATATATTTATATATATGTGTGTGTGTATATATATATATACATACATACATATTATAACTAAAATTCAATGACTTTTACGTCACTAGATCTATTATTTTGATCATTACTTCTTAGGTCGGTCCAAAAATAATTACCACCCATAAAACATTTTTGTGAAATAATTAGAACCAATTTGATAAACAAGAAAAAGATAGAGACAATAAAAAGGAGCCTTTGATTGATCAATCTTTGTTGATTTTCATGCTCATTGTCATACAATTAGACCATTCCATCTGAATAGCTATAGTCCATCAACGTTGTTGCATACAGTGTTGAAATGATGCCCTAGGTCTTTGTTTCTCAAGATTTTGTATGATTTCAATAGATGTAGGAACTTTTATCTTGGATCTTTGGAGTATGGCTACTAGAAATTACATTGCATGATACTAAATTGCATAATGTTAAGTTTTTTTTACATCCATTCGTTCTATGACCAATTTGTTGGTCAAAAGTCGCAAATATTTTTTTTGGGCAAAATTTATTAAACGTAAAATTTCATCAATGGAGAAAACGAATTAAAAGTTCAAGACCACACCTCCACCCCCATCCCCCATGACCGTTCTTGTAAGACATATATATGCTACATGGTTTTGGGAAATCTGTATTAAGTTGTATCAATCAAAAACTTTATTTAAACTTATATTCCTTTTAGAAATTATTTCACTTATTGAATTTTAGATCAAAATTATCTATTTATTTGTTGCTATTTGTCTTGATTTTCTTACCATAATTAAATTTTCCTTTTAGACAAAGAAAACATGAATTCTTCATATTTTGCTAATCCTTGTTCTTGTAGAAAAATGTTATAGACTGTATAAATAGAGGGCCCTTTCTTCTAACTTGATAGCATCTATATGTAGTCATAAGGGCTTTGAGAGTATTATTTACAGGTGGGGATTTGTGAGACATAAGTGTTGTGCTATCAGTAATGAGAATTTCTTTTAATTGTGTGAGTTCTTGATATGTCATGATTTCATGGAACTTTTGATGCTTAAAACAAGAGAAATATGCAAGTAGTTAGGTCCTTTTGTTAGATGTGATGTATTTTGTGGTTGTTTTGCAGAAAATAGAGTTGGAAGTGATTAGAATAAATAAAGGAAGAAAAAACTCCAAAAATTAAAGTCTTTGCTTGGACAACAAGTTGTTTGGTGACACTACAACTCATCGTCCAAGTTGTAGGGTAACAAATAAGGAAATAATTTAAGAATGCTAAAGTCAACACTGACTGTGACTCATAGGATTTGATTATGAGTCATAGTGAAGGTCGTTATGAGCAAAAGAGAGTTAAAATCCTGAGAAAGTACATGTTTAAATACAGTGGAGATGAAGCTGGTGATGAGTTGTTAAGTCCTACTATGACTCATCGTGATGATCATTCTGAGCATATAAAGTAAGGACCTTAACGATAAAAAAAGTCACTAGAGAGATAATGACTCATTGGGAGACAGAATAGTCATCACCAAAGAGAATTAAATCTAGGATACAGAGCTTACAATGAGTCATCGTCAGTTCAGACAACTCTTTATCTGAGTTGTTACCATTGTCGGCCTTATTTTCCTATTTCCTTTTTGTTGTGTAACTATAAATACCGCTTTAATATTTTTAAAAAAAAATTATGCAATCTTTATACTCACAACATTATATTGAGTTCTAAGATAATTTTGATCTTGGAATTCTTGTTCTTGATTTTTTTGGCTTGAGATTAATTTGAGATTCTAGTTTTCATTCTTAATTTATTGTGAGATTATTCATATGCTTTATTTTATGAATTCTATGTGTGTTCTTACAAACATGAGCAACTAAACCTCTTGACAAGGGTTGTGGAAACCCAGATGAAATAACGAAATAGAGAAAGTGCAAAATCTTTCTTAATTGGTATTTATGCATGTATTATAGTATTCTTCAAATTAATTTCTTTCTTAGTGACTGCAGATATTAAGAACCTACCTGAATTTGATACTAACTTGAGACAGAGGTTGAGATTAGGAGAAAAAATCACAACAGTAATTTAAAGCTTCTAATATTTATCTAATTAACTTAAAAGCAAGAGGAGATAGTTAATATGGGATCAAGGAGAAGGGTTAATAATGCGACACTCTGATATCGGGAGAAAATGACTGAAATTCACCAAAAGGTGTTGAGAGATGGTTGGTGATACATAACTTGTCTGATTCTGCATGCAAGCACTGAGATAGTTTGATGCGCACAATAAGTTTTCAGAGCTAGAAAGTTAGGGGGAACACAGTCTTAGAATTCGTCTCATATTGATTTCAACCTAAAGTGATCAAGAATTGTTATTACTACTATTTTCAGAACATTCCCCATTTACTTTCTGTACTTTTCTACTACATCAACAAGTTTATGATAGAGATTAGTCCTATTTCCCATAGGTTTGACCCCAGCCTTTGTCGAGTTATTTATTTGACAGTGATTGCGTTTACTTTATTGGAGGTATAATTTGGATGACATCAAATTTTGGCATCATTGTGAAATGCCACGTACTTTGGCCTTTGTAAATTTCCTGAGCTTTAGGATCTCTTCCCTTCTTATAACTCACACCATAAGTTGTATTGTGTAGTTACAGGTTAGGTGACCATAGTCGTAAGTTAAACAGTGTGTAATTGGACATGTTGTAACCTGGCTATGAGAGACTCCTCATAAGTCATATGATCATGTGATGAATGGTTAAGGTCTAGTTGTATGTTGACCATTGTCTAAGCCTTTGGTGTTCTGTGATGGTCATGACTAGACCATACAATTCGTATGGTCTAAAGATAAGTGGGACTAGGAATTCATAAGTTGGACAGTGTGTGGTGTACAATTATCTATCTTTGTGATGATTCAATAGCATAAGCCATAAGTTATGGTAAGGACTCAATGGCTTGACTCATAACCAATGGCGGGATTTTTACAGCTTTAAGTTAGGGGTACTTTGGACATTTGCTTACCCAATACCTTAATACCCCATTTCTTATAACAACTTTTGGTCATTCACTATACCCTCTAGAAGATCAAACTCTCTCTAAAACCTCCCAAGAAAGATTGGGCTAGGGTTTCTTCAAAGTGGTCATCTAAGAGCTTAAGGATTAAATTCTATTCGTGAATCTTCATAACTCTGGCATGTGAATCTTCCAACATTGTTAGTTCACTACAATCATATATTTAAAATATTTTTCATGAGTCATTAATGGTGGTTTTGAAAACCAAGGTTGAGGGTTGAATGAATATTATTGGGTATTGCTTCTCATGATTTAATTTATTATTATGAATATTTTAATAATGGTTTTGCACATGTGAGTGCATACGAATATTTAATTTAGGGTCATGTTTATCCTAAATTTTATGGGTTTTGGTTTTGAAAATGGTATGCCCTCAACCTATTTGTAAAAATATCAATGAGAATGATCTTGTCGCGTGTAGAATTATGTTTTGAACTAGAATGATCTTGTCGCGTGTAGAATTATGTTTTGAACTAAGGCATTGACCTAAGAATGTTAATGATTGGTAAAGGGTTTTATGAAGGCCCTATTGGCCATAAATTGATTTAAAACACTAAGGTTTGAGTCCCTAAATGATGAATAATAACCAATTTCAAGCCATTAATAAAATACAAGTATAGGGAAAGCAATACATGCCTTAATTGACAAGAAATTCAAAGAAAATAATTCCCTTGAGACCTTAGATGATCAGTTTCTTAAGCCTTAGCCTTGAGTTAAAAAGGAGAATTTTGACAGAAAATGATTCAGAGTGAAAATAATGACCTTGGTATCATGAAAACTAATGAGAATTGGCTTATATAGTGCTTAAGGGTTGTTTTAAGTGAAAAGACCCCATTACCCCTGATGTTGGGTGTATGTATGAACTTTAGTGTTGCTTTCCAAGCTCATTTAGCCTTGTTTTGAGGACTTCTTGAGTTCTTTATGTGTTTATGTTGATATAAATTAGCATATAAGTTTTCAAGTATGTAATTACAATGTTCAAAAGTGTTTTCAAACAAGTGTCGGTTCAAATTGATCATTTAGAGTTCAACCGAGAAAATTTGTTTTACTAGCTTAAGCTAGGTATTATTCTAGTCTATCGTGGTGGATTCTAATGTGTTGAATGAGTTCCTAATGGTTTTTATGTGTAATTATATATGGAACAACTTGCTTATAATGTGAAAGTTCAATTGGATATAGAAAAGAGTCAAAATCATAAGTTAAAGATACACATGAACAACCCTAGTCTTAGCTCGTATTAGGGTGCACCAGTGTTATTTATGCATAAGAAGTATGGTTCCTTTTTAATGTGTATTAATTACCAACAACTAAATAAGGTGGTGGTAAAGAATAAGTACCCTTTTACGAGAATAGACAATTTGTTAGATCAGCTTCAGGGTGCCAAATTCTTTTCTAAGATTAATCTTTGGTTCGGATATCATTAGTTAAATATTAGGGAGGTAGATATCCCTAAGACAGCTTCTCGTACCCGATATGGGCATTTTGAGTTCTTGGCCATGTCTTTTGGTTTGACTAATACCCCAACGATATTTATAGATTTGATAAATAGGGTTTTGCATCAATTTTTAGAGTTGTTCATGATTTTCTTCATTAATGATATTTTGGTATACTCTAAAAGTAAGGAGGATCATGTTGATTACCTCTGTATTATATTTCAGACCTTGAAAGATCAGTAGTTATATGCTAAGTTCTCTCAATGTGAATTCTAGGTAAACATTCTAATATTTCTAGGTCATGTTGTGTCTGGTGAGGGGATTATGGTGGATCCTTAGAAGGTTGTGGTGGTTAAAAAGTGGCCTAGACCCATGACTCTAACTAATAATCAGGGCTTCTTTGGTTTAGCTTATTACTATAAGAGATTTGTGGGATGTTTTTGGACTATAGTTGTCCCATTAACTAAGTTAACTTAGAAGAATATAAAGTTCTTGTGGTTTGAGTCTTGTGAGGGTAGTTTTGAGAAGCTGAAGGATAAGCTAACTTCGGCACCGGTATTGACTTTTCCCAAGTCACTGATGGATTTGTGGTCTATTATGATGTGTCTCGCATGGGGGTTGGTTTCGTATTGATGCGGCATTTCAAGGTGGTTACTTATACCTTTAGACAGTTGAAGATGTGTGAGAAAAATTATTCAATGCATGACTTGGAGCTATTGGTTGTGGTGTTTGCATTGAAAAACTGGCATCACTATTTGTATGGTGTCCATATTGATATATTTTTTATCATAAGATCCTATAGTACGTGTCCACTTTAAAAGAGCTTAATCACAGGCAAAAGAGATGGCTTGAGTTACTGAAGGACTATGATATGAGTCTTTACTACTATCCAGGTAAAGTTAACATAGTTGTTGATGTGATTAGCAGTTTATCCATGGGGAGTCTAGCTCATGTGTATCAGGATAACCAGGAATTAGTGAAGTAAATTCACCGTTTGGCTAATCTTGGAGTACATCTCTTGGACTCTAAGAATCGTGTTGTGTTTGTGAAGTAGGTGACATAATCCTCTTTTGGTTCAGTAATAAAGGAGAAATAGATATTAGAACCTCTCTTAATGAAAATTAAGGATGATATGGTTAAGCAGAAGGTGATGGCCTTCGAGATTGGTGATGATGGTATCTTGAGGTACCAAAGGAGGTTATGTGTTCTCGATGTTGATGGGTTGTGAGGTAGGATTTTGGCTAAGGCCCATGAATTGTAGTATATGGTTCATCCCGATTCAACAAATATGTATCATGATCTCAAGGATATGTATTGATGGAATAATATGAAATGGGATATAGCTAACTTTGTAGCTAGGTGTATGGTGTGTCAGCAAGTGAAAATGGAGCACATGAGGCTCGGTGGGCTACTCCAAGAGATTGAACTGTTGATGTGTAAATGGGAGATAATTACTATTGATTTCATTACCAGTATTCTGTGGTCGCAAAATCAGTGAGACTCCAAATGGGTCATCATGGATAGGTTGATAAAGTCCTCTCACTTCTTGCCAGTTAGGACTAATTTTTCAACAGAGGATTATGCAAGGTTGTATCTTCAAGAGATTGTGGAGTTGTATCTGGTGCCTATTTCCATTATCTCGATTCATTGTACATGATTTTTATCACACTTTTGGCGGTTGTTTTAGAAAGTTTTGGGGACCAAGGTGAGTCTTAGTATGGATTTCCACCCACAGCTCGATAAGCTTCAAGCTTGCGTGGTTGACTATGGTGGTAGTTGGGTTGAGCATTTGCCTCTTATAAAGTTTGCTTATAATAATAGCTACCATTATAGCATTAGTATGGCTCCATTTGAGGCCTTGTATGGGAGGAGGTGTAGGTCCCCTATTGGGTAGTTCGAGGTTAGCAAGGCAGAGATATTTGGTCTGGATTTGCTTCACCAAGCCATTGAGAAAGTGTAGGTGATTCAGGATAGGTTTAAAGCTACCCAAACTCATCAAAAGTCCTATGAAAATGTGAGGTATGCGAAGTTAGAGATTGAGGTTGTGGATAGGGTGTTCTTAAAGGTGTCTCCCATAAAGGGAGTGATGCAGTTTGAAAAGAAGGGGAAGCTTAATCCCCGATATATTGGTCCGTACTTGTTTTTGAGAAAGGTTAGCAATATTGTGTATAAGATAGAGTTGCCTTCTAGTTTGAGATTCATTCACTCGGTGTTCCTTGTTTCGACGTTGAGAAAATATGTGGGTGATATATTGCAGATTATGCCTATCAAAGATATTGGTATTTTGGATTCCTTGTCTTATGAGGAAGTCCCTATTGAAATCTTGGATCGGCGGTTCGTCGGTTGTGGACCAAGGACGTAGCTTCTATAAAGGTTCTATGGAGGAACCACATGGTGGAAGAGGCTACATGGGAAGCTGATAAGGTCATGAAGTCCAGGTATCCCTTGATATTCCCTATTCCAGAAATTCGTGCTTGAGGTATGTATGTATTCTTAACATCTTTATTTTCTGATTTTTTTATAAGAAGTATTGCTTTCCTTAGCATTTTTGTTCCCTAACATATTTAAATGTAAGAGTAGAGATGTTTTTGGTTTAATCGTCCTTGTGTTTCCTTGACCCATCATTCGAGGACAAATTATCCTAAGTTGGGTGACTAAACTGCCTCAGACTTTGGTCTTTGCAAAATTCCTGATCTTTAGGCTCTCTGCCCTTCTTACGACTCACACCACGAGTCGTATAGTGTGGTTATGGGTTAGGTGACCCTATTTGTAAGTTAACTAGTGTGTTATTGGCCAATTTCTATCCTGGTTACGAGAGACTCCTCATAAGTCGTATGATTATGTGACAGTGGTTAAGGTCCAATCGTATGCTATCCAGTTTCTAAGCCTTTGGTGTGATGTGATGGTCATGACTAGATCATACGAGCCGTATGGTCTAGTGGTGAGTGGGACTAGGAAGTTGTAAGTTGTACAGTGCGTGGTATCCAATTCTCTATCTTGGTGATGACTTAGTGGCACGAGTCGTAAGTTATGGTGATAAGTCAATAGCTTCACTCATAACCAAAAGCAGGATTTTTACAGCTTTAATTTGGGGGTACTTTGGACATTTCCTACCCAAAGACCTTAGGACCCCATGTCTTATAACACCTTATGGTCATTCATTATACCTTTTATAAGATTCAACAACAACAACAACAAACCCAGTGTATTCCCAGATAGTGAGGTCTGGGGAGGGTAAGATGTACGCAGTCCATACCCCTACCTCTAAAGAAGTAGAAAGGTTGTTTCCGATAGACCCTCGGCTCGAGACACAGAATACTACACAAATACATAGTAAAGCATGGAACAAGATGGTATAACATAAATACAACACCCACAAGTAATATAAAGCAGAGAAAATTAAACAATTCGTAATAAAGCATGAAACAAGGTATAATAACAAGAATAATACCCCCACCAAGTAATTCCCTACACTAGCGACCCAAACTGACCCTAGCCATCTGCCCTAATTCGCGTCCTCCAGATCTTCCTATCTAGGGTCATGTCTTCAGTGAGCTATAACTGTTCCATGTCCTACCTAATCACCTCCCCCCAGTACTTCTTCGGCCTACCCCTACCCCGCCTAAAACTATCCAAAGCTAGCCTCTTATATCTACGAATCGAGGCATCTATGCCCCTCCTCATCACATGTCCAAACCATCTCAATCAGACTTCCTGCATCTTATTCTCCACTTGAGTCACACCAACCTTCTCTCTGATAGTCTCATTCGAACACTATCCCCCCTAGTCAGCCTACACATCCAATGCAACATCCGCATTTTTGCCATCTTCATTTTTTTAACGTGGGAGTTCTTAACTGACCAACACTTCGCTCCATATAATATACCTGGACGGACTGCTACCCTATAGAATTTTCCTTTAAGCTTGGGCGGCACCTTCTTATCACACAACACCACCGAAGCGAGCTTTCACTTCATCCATCCCGCCCCAATACGGTGCGAGACATCCTCTTCAATCTCTTTGTTACCCTGAATCATGGCCCCGAGATACTTGAAACTATCCCTCTTACATACCACCTGTGATTCCAACTTCACTACCATTTCATTCTCCAGCCTCACATCATTAAACTTGCATTCCAAATACTCTGTCTTGCTCCTACTCAACCTGAACCCTTTAGACTCAAGAGTTTGTCTCTACACCTCTAATTTATCATTCACACACACACACACACACACACACCCCTCGCACATCTCATCAATCAAAACTACATCATCTGTAAAAAGCATTCACCAAGGCACTTCTCCTTGAATACGTCGCGTCAACACATCCATCAGCAAAGCAAACAAAAAGGGATTAAGAGTAGATCCCTGATGCAATCCTGTCAAGACAGTGAAATGCTCTGAGTCTCCTCCCGCCATCTTCACCTGAGTTTTAGCTCCATCATACATGTCCTTAATTGCTCTGATATATGCCACCGAGACTCCACTCACCTCCAAGCATCTCTAAAGCACCTCCCTGGGGACTGTGTCATATGCCTTCTCCAAGTCGATAAACACCTTGTGCAGGTCCTTCTTTCTTTCCCTATACTATTCCACCAGCCTCCGTACCAAGTGAATTGCCTCCTTCGTCGAGCGGCCAGGCATAAATCCAAACTGGTTCTCCGAAATAGACACTATCCATCTCAGCCTCACCTTGACCACTCTCTCCCAAATCTTTATAGAGTGACTCAATAACTTAATACCCCTATAGTTATTGCAACTCTGAATGTCACCCTTGTTCTTATAAAGAGGGATCATAGTACTCCACCTCCAAGCCTTGGGCATTTTCGCTGTCTTGAAAATTTTGTTAAACAACCCAGTCAACCACCTTAAACCTCTAAAGAAAGATTGGACTAGGGTTTCTTCAAAGAGGTCATTTAAGGGCTTCCGGATCAAATTCTCTCTATGAATCTTCATAACTCAGGAATGTAAATCTTCCCTCATTGTTAGTTCACTAAAACAATATGTTAAAAACATTGTTCAAGAGTCATTAATGGTGTTTTTTAAAACCAAGGTTGAGGATTGAATGATTATTGTTGGGTATTTCTTCTTATGATTTAATTTATGATTATGCATGTTTTAATAATGGTCTTCATATGTGAGGGAATGGGAATTGGGATTTAACTAAGGGGTCATATTTAGCCCTAAATTTGATGGGTTTTGGTTTTGATTATGGTATACCCTTAACCTGTTTGTGAAAATATCGATGAGAATGATCTTGTCAGATGGTGAATTGTATTTTGAACTAAGGCATTGGCCTAAGAATGTTAATGATTGATTAAGGATTTTATGAAGGCCTTGATGGCCATAAATTTATATAGAAGGCTAAGTGGGTTTGATTTCCTAAATGATGAATTGAATTGACGTCTTTGTTAGACAATGGAATCGAGTCCCAAGATGATTAATAATGGCTATGGCATGTTGTATGCTAGAAAGTGGTGTTGGTATGATGATACCAACTGGATGCCTTTGGTAAATAATTATATTAATGGTTATGTATGTGTAATGAATATTTAATTGGGCTTGAAAATGAGATGTGTAGATGGGCCGTAAAAGCTGAATTCAAAGGACTAACACTAGAAATCGCGCTAATGGTGTGGGTATTTATATTACTGGGAGGTTCGAGTCCCCTAAATATATGAATGGGAGGTTCGAGTCCCCTATATTGTATACATGGGTGCTTAAGTCACCTTGACTATGCTGGGAGGTTCACATCCCCTATAAAGGTATATATGGATATCCTCTCGTTCGTGCGACTACACGCACTAGGTCCCTTCCATCTAGGGGAGAGCTGGGCCCATAGAGTTTGTGGGTGCCTTATTTTATGGCGGTTATTCTACACAGCCCAGGTTAAGGTTTTCGACATTTATGCTAAGCCTTGTTCCCTACCCCCAGTATGTGGTATTATATATGTATATAAATTTTACATAATATTATGCATTGAATATTATATTAGTTTTGGTACTGTTATCATTGCATTATTTTTTTCCTCTATCAATGAGTGGCATGCTAATGCTCCAACTGCTAAATATCTCCAGACAATGTATCCCCATGTGATGTAGGAATTAGAACCTCTTCTACTTTTCTTGTATAGTGAGCTTCCATACTTCTAAAGGCTTCATTTCATGGTCCTTATTTCATATGTCTTAGACCTTGTTTAGCTTTGTTTTGGCTACTATTGGGGGCATGTCCCAAAATTTTATTAATTTTGGTTTTATAGAGGCTTTGTTGGACTACTTTGGACTTGGGTGGTTTGGTTGATTGTTTTGGTAATGGACGGTTGTCCCATTACTAGTGGTAGGTATAGTTATATTATGAATTATCATTAGTTTTGTTACGTTCTATCTATTTATATGTTTGAAATTCAACCAACAATTAAGGGTGTTATGTTGGTTTGGTTAGGTAAAGGGAGTGGTATCTGATCCACGTGGGACTTGAGATACTCATTGTGACCAGGCCCCTGTTTGGGTCATGACACGTTGCTAGGAATACAATTATGGATTTATTGATTAAGGTTGTTGGTTTTTAGATTTCTACTATTCTTGAGGTGTATGCCTGTGTATGCCCAGTACTCAGAGTTAAGGCAATTCCTTGATCCCACTTGATATTGAGCAAGAGCGGACCCTATGATAGATTCATAAGATGGAAGAGCAGGAGCATGGGATTCAAGATGACCTAAATCTCTTGAATCCCCAACCTTTTTATGGTGTTCAAGAAACATGTAACGCCCCGAGTATATACCTTGGACGTTTCACGGTGCTCATAATCCTAAAGGACAACAAGCTAATTCATCTCTGGTACCTACTACAGTAACTGAATAATATTACTGTAACTTTGTGAAAATAGGCAAAAATTTTCCATAAGGTTCAAATATGAAATAAATATTGAATATGGTATCACAATACCAAAATTGAACATCAATACTGAAAATTGAACAACTGTCTGAAAACACTCTAGTCTGGAAAGCCTCTAAACTGTCTGAACTATGGATTTGATCGGAAAAGCCCCCTACTAACTTTGACTACTGAAAATGAACAGAAATGCTAAAAACAATCATGTCCTCGAACAATGACGACTCACCACTAACTCTGTCTGCTGAGAATTTAAGCTTCTAAGGGTGCTTTGGAGCCCGTGCGTCTGAACCTATGATATAAGACATCATAGCGTAAAAGAAAAGCATATGTCAGTACTTTGAATGTACTAGTATGCTCAGTGAGGCAGGCTAAAATGCATGGGTTCATATGCATGAACAATACTAATTGAATAATATGAGTATGACTGAATGAGAGTACTTGCATAAATACATAGACTATAACTGAGATCGTGATAACATTGAATATTGAGTCTGAATACTGATTTACTGATATCTGAGTTTATGGATATTGTATTATTGATAACTAAATGACTGTACCTGACAGTCTTGATTCTGTAGAACTATACTGAGTTTCATACTGAGCTGACTGAATGTAACTGACAGTCCTGAGTCTGTAGAACTGAACTAAGTTCTATACTGAGACTGAATCTGAAATTGATACTGTGGGAGGTAATCATTATTTCCTTCTCTTCATAGTTCACATGAGCAATTCATCAAGAACTTAATGAGAATGATACATGTATATAATATTAAACACAAGTAAACATCATAATTCAACTCCAACTTTACAATTTCAAGGGTTCAACATGGATTCACATGATATTACATATACATCAATTAATCCCACATGAAACCTATCATAAAACATGTATTAGAATCCCAATTAACCATTATAAACATGAATATAATCAAACCCAACATGAAATTCATGAAATCCATACACTTGAAGTTTAAAAATAGTTTCTTGGACTCCGAGGGTGGAAGGAACCCTTGGATGAATACTTCACATACCTTAGTTGGTGAATTTTTTAAAATTAACGGTGGAACCTGAAGCCTTGAATTTGAATTTAATTTACCTAGGGTTTTTGTTCTTGAGAAATTTGTGAAAGAATGAATATAACTAGCTAAAAGAGGGCTAAATTTCATGTTATGGGGGCTGAAGGGAGTGGGAAAAAGACTTAATTAACCCTGAGGACGCGATCTTTTAATTACTAAAAACTGTGTTATCGATGCGTAGACCAACACGCCGCGTCATTGGCGTTGATGCAGTGACCAACACACCGTATTGATTCTGCATCAATTCACTGGAATTTGCACTGAGCTAAGGGAAAAATTATCTATCAACGCGATGGACGACGTGACACATCGATATTGCATCGACTCACTATTTTGGTCACTCGAACATGGTCTAAACGAGGTCCATAAAATCCAAAACTTGTTCGAGAACACGTATTGACCTTCATGATCATGAACTAACTCAAATATCAACATTTAATGGACAAAAAGGTCACAGAATAAGAATGCCAACTTTCGAAGGCTAAAATAACACTAAGTTTGAATAATTAGCTAGAATTTTCTAAGACGGGGACCCCCTTAACTAGCTTAAAGGACTGAATTAAGCTAAGAATTTTATGGGATCTTAAATTATCTCCCCCTTGGGAACATTCATCCTCGAATGAGACTGACTAAGCTGAGAATACTGGTAGACTGAACTTACTTACTAGACATGAATATCTGAAACATGATTATCTAACTGACATTACTGACATACTGAATTTCATACTGAACATGCATATCTGATGTATGATTACATGACTGAGTTATTTAATGAATATATGACTGGGATTACTGATTAGCTGAGTTCTTCATACGGAACATGCATATTTGATGCATGAATACATGACCGAATATGCAATAGTAATTGATATCAAGTTTGTAATAGAAATCTGGCAATAAAACTGAATAAGTTGAAGGAAAACTACTACCTTGGGCAGAGTCTGAGTTTGCAGAGAAAATGTGAGGATACTTGGTCCGCATATTTTCTTATGCTTCCAAATGGCTCCCTCAATGGACTGATTTCGCTAAAGAACTTTGACCAGAGGGACTTCTTTGCTCCGCAATCTGCAAATTTGATAGTCAAGGATTTCGGCTGGAATCTCTTCATAAGAAAGGTTGTTCTGAACTACTATGCCCCCTACGGGGACTATGGCTGATGGGTCACCTATGCATTTCTTTACCAAGGAAATGTGAAACACTGGATGAACTGAAGATAGATCTAAAGGCAACTCAAGCTCAGAAGCTACCTTTTCAAAATGGTTGAGAATTCAGTAAGGACCGACATATCGGGGACTGAGTTTCCCCTTCTTGCCAAACTGTTTCACTCCTTTCATAGGAAAGATTTTCAAGTACATAAAATCACCAATCTCAAACTTGAGATCTTTTCTTCACACATCAGTGTGCAATTTTTGTCAGCTCTGAGCTGTCTTAAGCTTTTCCCTGATCAACTGAACTTTCTCTAAGGCATCAAATACCAAGTCAGGCCCTATCACTGTAGCCTTTCCCACTTCAAACCAACCAATGGGGGTTCTATACCTCATCTCATAAAGAGCCTCAAGTGGAGCCATTTGAATACTGGAATGATAGTTGTTGTTATATGCAAACTCAATCAAAGGCAAGTGGTCATCCCAACTACCTTTAAAGTCTATCGCACACGCTCACAACATATTCTCTAGAGTCTGAATGGTTCTCTCTACTTAACCATCTGTCTGAGGATGAAAGGTCGTATTGAGATGAACTCGGGTACCAAGACCCTTCTGAAATTCCTTCCAAAAATGAGAGGTAAACTGGGTACCTCTATCTGAGATAATGGACAATGAAACACCATGCAATCTGACCAACTCCCTGATATAGAGTTTAGCATAATCCTCAACTGAGTAAGAGGTATGGACTAGCAGGAAATGAGCTGATTTGGTCATTCTATCTATAATGACCTAACCTAAATCATGCTGACTACGAGTACGAGGCAAACCCGTCACAAAGTCCATGTTACTTCTTCCCATTTCTAGGTAGGAATGCTAAACACCTATATGGACCAACGAGGCTTCTGATGCTTAATCTTAACCTACAATATATCTTTTTATCCTACTCCACCAATAGATCTTTCGAAAATCACGGTACATCTTAGTGGCCCCTGGATGAATAGAGTAGTGCGCACCATATGCTTCTGCAAGGATTTGCTGCCTTAAGTCATCTACATATGGCACACATAGTAGACCCTGGCAGCACAACACACCATCTCTCCTCCCCCTCCCCCCTTGAGAGAAAACCTACACTTTCTGATTTATGACTGATTTTTTTAACTTGACTAGACTGTGATCCCTATCCTTCTTTTCCTTCACCTCAAAAACTAGGGATGATTCTAAACTACTCTGCACCCTCACACTACCTTCTGCTGAATCGACTAAGCGAACACCTAGTCGGGCTAGCTAATGAAATTCCTAAGCTAACTTCTTTTTACCGTTTTCAACATAGGAAACACTACCCATAGACATTCTACTGAGAGAATCGGCCACTATATTGGCCTTGCCCGAATGATACAGAACACTCATGTCATAGTCTTTCAACAACTCCAACCACCTTCTCTGACGGAGGTTTAGGTCATTCTAAGAGAATACATACTGCAGGTATTTATGATCAATGAACATATCAAGGTGCACACCATACAAATAGTGCCTTTAAAACTTTAAGGCAAACACTAATGCTGCTAACTTAAGAACATGATTAGGATAATTTTTCTCATAGGGTTTAAGTTGTCTAGAGGCATAGGCTATGACCGTACCTCTCTACATCAGAACACACTCTAAGCCAACTCTAAAGGCATCACAATACACAACAAAGCCATTTGAACCATCTGGTAGGATCAAAAATAGAGCTGTAATGAGTTGAGTCTTCAACTCCTGGAAACTTTTTTCACAAGAATCTGACCACTGGAATTTGACTTTTTTCTGAGTCAGTCTAGACATAGGGGATGCAATAGATGAAAATCCCTTAACAAACCTTCATTAATAGCCGGCCCAGCCCAAGAAACTCCTGATTTCTTAAGAAGAGATGGGTCTAGGCCAGTTTCTTACTGCCTCGATCTTTTAGGGATCAACTCTAATGCCATCACCGGAAATGATATGGCCGATAAAAGCTACTAACCTTAGCAAAAATTCACACTTACTAAATTTGGTAAATAACTGATGATTTCTGAGAGTCTGTAATACTATTTTGAGATGGTCTACAAGGTCATGCTCACTGCGGGAGTAACAAGAATGTCATCTATGAGGACTATGACAAACATGTCCAAGTACTACTTGAACACACGATTCATCAAGTCCATGAAGGCTGTTGGGGAATTGGTAAGACCGAAGGACATAACTAGGAATTCAAACTGACCATACCGAGTTCTGAAGGCTATTTTTAGGATGTCACATTCCCTGACCTTGAATTGATGATAGCCTGATCTGAGGTCTATCTTTGAGAAGTAACTGGCACCCTGAAGTTTTGTCAAATAAGTCATCGATTCTGGGAAGTGTATACTTGTTTTCTACCATGACTTTTTTTAGCTGACGATAATCAATACACATTCTAAGAGAACCGTCTTTCTTACACATGAATAAAATTGGTGTCCTTCAACTGTTCTTTTAATTCTCTATGTTCTACAGGTATCATTTTGTATAACAAAATAGATATGGGTTGAGTATCTGGAAGAAGGTCTATTCCAAAGTCGATTTCCCTTTTGGGAGAAACTCCAGGAATATCTTCAGGAAATACATCTGGGAAGTCACATGCTACTGACACTGATTCAAAAGTAGGGGTTTCTGAACTAGATTCCTGGACTCAAACAAAATGGTAGACTCAACCCTTAGATATCATCTTTCTCGCTCAAAGGTAATAAACAAACTGACCCCTAAGTACTGAAGTACTACCCCTTCACTCTAGGATGGGTTTACTCAGAAAACTAAAAATCAACAATTCTATTTCTACAGCCGACTGAGGCATAGCAGAAATGAAGCCAATCCATGCCGAGAATGAAATCGAAATTGGTCATCTCTAATTCGACTAAGTCTGCTAAAGTAACTTTCTAAGATATCATAATTGGGAAGTTCCTGTATACTCATCTGTCTATGATGTATTTAACCACTAAGGTAGAGACTAAGAAAGGCTCTACTAGAATTTTTAGGACTAACTCAGAAATCAACTGCTATATATGAAGTAACAAAGGATAAGAAAGCTCCTGAATTTGGCAAAGCATAGACATATAAATGGAAAATTTGTAACATACCAGTGACCACATCAGTAAAATTTCATGTTCCTGTCGAGACTGAAGAGCATAGAGTCTACTTGGGCGCTGCCCACTAGTGGCACTGGATGTGGCACGCTACTGATTTGGGCGACCGGACTGAGCTGGGAGATGGTTATATTGACTCAGACAACCCACCTAAGGAGACTATCTTACACTGTGGCCTAGCTTGCCACATCTAACACACACATCACTGCTAGTTCTGCAGATACCCTGGTGGTTTCTATCACACTTCTGATAAAGAAGATTGGTTCGGGCACTAGGGTTTATATGCCTAACGTCCTATCCCTATTTCCATCTCTGAATTTTGGAACAGGAGCACTAGCTGAGGATGGAGCTAGAACTAAGGATTTTGGGCAAAACTGAGAATGATTCCCATTGTCTGACTTAGGATAAGCGAAACTGAAACTACCTGTTCTTGCTCTCTTAGTTTCCCTCTCCTTCTCTCTATTCTTATCCTCCTCTATCTGCTGCGCATGGACCATGATCCTAGATATGTCTATATCCTTAACCAGCATTGGAGTTCTACTCTCTTCGACCACACTGCTAGATATCCTAACACAAACTTACTCATCTTCGCTCTGCTGTCTGCTACTACGTGTGGGGCATACCTGGCCAACTGTGTAAACTTAAAAAAATATTTATACTATTATATTGCCCTACTTCAGGTTTATAAGCTCCAAAACCTTTTCTTTGCTCAACTCTAGTGGAAAGAACCTATCCAGAAAAACAACTGCAAACTCTTCCCATTCTATGGGCCCTGCATCTATGGCCCTCTCTATTTTCCACTATTTAAACAATTGAGTATGCCACATCCGATAAGTGATATGTAGCTAAATCAGCACTCTCAAAGGTCGTTACCCCCACAATATTTGTAACTTTATGCACCTGATCAAGAAATTCCTGAGGTTTCTCATCTAACTTAGACTCGTTAAATTATGGAGGGTTTATTTAGGTGAATTCCTGAATCCTGGCAGCAGTAGTATTGGCCACTGGGTTAGCCAGAATAGCAGTTGGGAGTTCATTTTGGGCTGCCAAAGAATGAGCTAAGGTGGTGAATACTGTTCTGAACTATCGTGAGAGACATGCTTGCCTAGAGGATCTGGATGGATGGGCTTAAGGGTTGGCTAGTCTCCCATTCGTCTTCCCTGAGTCCTCTTTTGAGGCATATTCTGTAAACAGAAGAGAAACTTGGACCAGACTGAGAATTTAACTGGAGCTCATGCTTACTCACATGACATGAATATTGAAAGAAGAAAAACTTTTCCTAAAAGATCTCATAGCCTTCTGGCCATAAGTGTGGTGCACTACACACCCATGCACAAGAATCTACTTGATGCAGCTTTAAGACTTCCTAGAACTCTATTGAACTTGGCTCTGATATGATGTTTGTAACACCTCGAGTCTGTAACCTGGACGCTACATGGTGCTTATAATCCCGAAGGACCATAAGCTAACCCATGTCTGGTACCTGCTGCAGTAACTAAATAATAATACTGTAACTTTGCAAAAATAGGCAAAAATTTATGATAAGATTCAAAGATGAAGTAAATACTGAATATGGTAGAACAATACCAAAATTTAACATCAATACTGTAAACTGAACAATTGTCTAAAAATACTCTAGTCTGGAAAGCTTCTAAACTTTCTGAATTGTGGAGTTGATGGGACAATCCCCCAACTAACTCTGACTAATATAATGAACTAAAATGCTAAAAAAAAGTTCATGTCCTCTAACTATGAGGACTCACCACTAACTCTATCTACTAAGAGCTGCTAAGGGTGCTCTAGAAACTGTGCATCTGAAACTATGATATAAGACATCATAGCGCAAAAGAAAAGCATGCGTCAGTACTTTGAATGTATTGGTATGCTCAGTGAGGTATGCTAAAATGCTTGGGTTCATATGTATAAACAATTCTAACTGAATAACATGGGTATGACTGAATGAGAGTACATGCATGAATACGTAGGCTGTAACTGAGATCGTGATAACACTGAATACTAAGTCTAAATACTAATTTACCAATATCTGAGTTTACTAATACTATATTACTGATAACTAAATAATTTTATTTGATAGTCTTGATTCTGTGGAAGTATACTGAGTTCTGTACTAAGCTAACTGACTGTAACTGACAGTCCTGAGTCTGTAAAATTGAACTGAATTCTATACTGAGACTAAATCTGAAACTGAGATTGTGAAAGGTAATCATCTAATCGACATGCTCCTTTCTAAATAGATTGGGGTCCAACCTATAACCCTATTTGGAAGGGTGTCAATACCGTATCATGGGTAGAGACAAGCTGTGAGTTAACTCTCTCTGACAGGAAGCTCTTTTGTCAACCCTCACTGGCAGGAAAACTCGAATGAGATGTATCAACCCTAATAATATCTAGAAGGAAGATATCTCAACCTACGCTAGCTACATAGTTGTGTAATACAAGGATTGCTACTAAGGGTCAAACCCTTTGCTTGAAGGAATGCCCCCATCCCTAGGTTTACTCGGTATTGAATCCTTCTCCTAACTGAATACACACTAAGCTGATTTCTAGTTTTTACTAGGCTGGACTGAACTATTATTAAATCTATGGAGTTCTATTGACTGACGGAATACCACTTAATAAATTTACTGTGGTCCGTACTAATTACTGAACTATACTTTACTAGTACTGAGTCTATTGAGTTTTTCCTGAGTCCTGTGACTGACTGAGAATACTACTAATCGTGACATGACTGAGATTATCTTGTAACTGACACTATCTTTAAGTACACAGCTAAATTGTTGGGTATTAAATACCTCTAGGACTGATAGCATGAAAGTAAATCACAACATAGTCTTGAAAAGCATAATCAAGTGCACTTGGTCACAACTCATTCATGGAGGCATTTTATCAAACACTTGCATGATACAATTCGCACATAAGCTGACATGACATGATTTTCTTCTCTTATTGGTTCACATGAACAATTTATCAAGCACTTAATGAGCACGATACATGTACATAACATTAAACACAAGTAAATATCATAATTCAAATCCAACTTCACAATTTCAAAGGTTCAACATGGATTCACATGATATTACATATATATATATATATCAATTAATCCCACATAGGACTCATCATAAAACATAGATTAAAATCCCAATTAACCATTATAAATATGAATATAAGTCTAGGACCCTCTTAACAAGGTTACCAACTTTTGAAGGCTAAAATAACACTATGTCTAAATACTTAGCTAGAATTTTCTAAGTTTAGGACCCTCTTAACAAGGTTAAAAGACTAAATTAAGCTAACAATTTTGTGGCATCTTACAAAATAGCCATGCAAACCAATAAGCGGTTATTAGCTGTTAAGAATATAAGGCAAACAAATTTCATTGTACAACTGAAGTAGAAATCGTAAGATAGGAGAAAGAGTATCGAGCAACACTCAAATGAGATAAAGTTAAAAATAATAGAGGTCAAAAACCCCCTTCTTATCACTACTTATAAATTTATGAAGATTAAAAAGAAGATTTGAGGTATGCTGAACTAATAGAGTCAAGAGCCATCCTTCCTCCTGAGTTTCCCCAAAGAGTGAAGTTTGATATTATGAGTGCAATGATTTAGTTGTTCAATCTAAAGGGTGTGTTTGTTGGTTTACCGACTAATGATAAAAACATACACATTATGAATTTTGTGGGGATCTTCACTTTACACAATCTATCGGGAGTGAGTTAGGAAGCATTATGACTCTTTCATTCTCTCTTATAGGAGTAGTTACATTGTGGTTAGGAGAAATACGTTGAGGGTCCATCACTTGTAACACCACGAGATCCCATCCAAAGACGTCACATGATGCTAATAGCCCTAAAGTACCACAAGATAACCCTTTTACTGATATCTGTACCTATCCACTACATAATATCTGAAATAAATGTGGAAACTAGCCATAAGGTTCAACACATCTATGAATGCTCAAAACTGAAAATTGAATACTAATACATCCATTTGAAAAGCCTCTAAATTGTCTGAACTGTGGAGTTGATGGGACATGTCCCCAACTAACTTCGTCAATTGAAAAATAACCAAAGTTTGATGCAATAATAGTAAACTGAAATTCATCCTTGAAAGAAAAAGACTTACTGCTACTGCTGCTGACTAGGACTGAACTAATAAGGAAACTCTGGATCCTATGCCTCTGAACCTTTAGTGTCAAATAGAACACCATAGTGTAAATGCATCACTACAGGAATGTATCTAGTATGTAGACGAGGCAGGTTAAATGCAAGGGCTCATTCATGCATAATATCTGAATTGAATAGTCATGAAAATGTCGCACGAGAACACATACACATACATGAATGCATAGACCATAGTCACAATCATCACAAATCTAGAGACTGAAACTCGGATGCTGCCTTAATACATACTGTACTCACTACTGACACTAAGATACTAAGACACTGAATCATTTGATACTGATGACTGAGAAACTGGATGAACTTACATCGATGACTGAATTTTGAGCTTACTACACTTGACTGACAAGATTAAAGATCAACCTCTCTAACGGATGATTAAGGAAGCTATTATCAATGGTAAGGAAATGATTATATCTGAATCCGACAACAAGAATACTCAATAGAATCTGAGACTATGATAAAGCCTATCTGACGGCATATCTCTGATTATGATATAAAATAACTGTATATGAGACCAAGCCTATCTGACGTATGGTCCATGAATTAATGGAACTATCTGAGTTCCTCATAGAGATAGATGACTATATCTGACAGTCCTGATTTTTAAAAATTGATACTGACACTGAGACTGAATCTGAAACTGAAACTGAAACTATGGGTTATAGTTACTTCACCAATATGCCCCAACCTACCAAAGGTAGGGTCCAACCTGTAACCCCAGCTGGAAGGGTATCAATACCGTGCCACAGGTAAAGACGCCTATCTGGTCAATCCTTTCTGACGGATGACCCTCAATAGGAAGTCGACCTAAGGCAAAATCATAGTCAAATACTCTCTCTTGAGGTGACACCCTTTACTAATAAAGACTCCTACATCCTGCACTGGCTACACAGTTTTGGAGGTTAGGGATTGCTATAAATGACTCCATCCTCTCTCTCATAGAATGAGAGGAGCCGTTATCCTCTTCCTCGATCGGTGCTAGTTTATACTCCCAACTGAAAGACTCTGAATTGAAGTCTGACACTGATTATGTTTCTCAAAAGATCTGACTGAGTTACATTAAGATCACTTAGTTTTGTATCTGATGGAAATGGTATTAACTCATGGTATCTGACTGACGATACAGAGCTAGAATAAATTACTCGAATTACTTCTGAGATTAGAGTTCAACACTTAAATACTATAAGATCTGAGCCGATTATGAGAATGAGACTAGATTACTAGCGATACAGAGATTACATATCTAACTGAGATTACTGAGATTTCTTAAGTTTTGTAACTGTCTAAGGATACAGTGTTGTGTAATTCACTGAGTTTTGAGAGTCATGGCTCGACTGGAATTATCATGAAACTGACATGGGCTCTAAACAATAGCTATATTGTCGGGTATAAATACCCCCAGGACTCGATAACATAAAAGTAAAGCATAACCATTCTTAACTAGTCATCACAACAATCATTCATTCATCATTCCAATCATTATGACATCATTTCAAACATTTAGGGATCACAAACATCTATTCATCATCACAACCACCAAGGGGTCACTTTAAGCATTTTAAAATCATAAACATATAATAGCGTAGGGAAAATATGTTACTAGATCATACTCTCCTCTACTCTTCTCCCACATCACTACCCAATCATAAGCAACATCCTTCAACTAATAAGATGATAACTCAACACTCTCCTCCTCTAAAACATGCATAATCCAGGTGATCTTCTTTACCTCCTCTAGATACAGTTGTGGATCCTCACCTACCACTAACCCAAAGAATTCTGGCAGGTTTATTTGTATGAAATTTCTAACCTTGGCTACGGCAGAATTTCTATCTTGCTGATGTGGAGCTGCAGCCTGACGATTGCCTCAAACATTAGTCATAGCTTGGGCTAGTGCCTGAAAAGCTGCCTGAAACTCTGCATGTGACAAACTCTCATTCTCAGGATTACTGGCTGTAGGGGATGGACATCAATACCATGAAAAAAATCTCTGCAAGGAGGCATACTCTGTAAATAGAAGGAAGAAGTGGATTAGACTAAGAATCAACTTGAGCTCATGCTCACTTGCTGATAACGCTCAATCTACAGCTCTCGTGGGAGTGTAAAGCGGTCGTTAGCAAATATAGAACCCAACCTGGGTTGGGTATCGATCCCACAGAGAATAGCTTGGCCAACAAGCAAGAGAAATTACTAGACTTTTAGTGCAAGTCTCGTAGGAAAGGGGGGATTGTAGTATGTAACCAAAACAAGAATGTAAGAACTGAAAATAGCAAAATAAAGAGAGATTGTCACGTGTGTTGTAAACAATGAGAATTGAGGCGTTGGGGTTATGTCCACCTTCTGAGGTATACGTCTCTATTGGCTATGAGTGTGTAGAGTCTTGACATGTAATTGCTTATAGAGAATTGTAGTCGATGGTAAATCCAAGCGTCTCTCGACCTAAACAAGGACTATTTCACTTTAACTCTCTCGAGCTTAAAGCGTGACTAACGGTACGAATTCTCCAAGAAGTTAGTCCAGGTACGGCACTAGCTTTTTAATAGGAAAGGGTGTCCTACTACCTTGACATTATCTCTTTTCCAGACAAATAACTTTTCTCTCGAACAAGTCAGATGTTAGACTGGCGTTGGTCTATGCGTCTTCTTTTCTAGACAAATAACCTTTCTCTCGAACAGGTTAGATGTTAGAATGGCGTGTTCTTGTGTTTGAACCGCAAAGAATGTAGATTTAAGATGAAGAGAATAATGATATAAGCAATATACTTGTCTTGAACTCACAAACTCATAGCTATAGATAGTAACTCATTCGGCTTCCATAACCCCAACTAAGAGATTTAGTTACCCATGAATGCGAAGGATATCACGTTTTGCATGGTGGATGGCGTGAATAGTAGGTGTTTGGCGTGTGGTTTTAGTGATTCCGTAGCAAGTAACGATTCTCTTGTTGTGGAATTTAAGAGTAGAAGAATGAAGAATTGAGAATGGGTTGTAGGAAGATGTCTTAATTGTAAGGAGATGAATGAATTGTCAGAATGTCTCCTCCCCTCTTTAAAATCTCTAACATGATAGGGTATTTATAATACTCCTATCCTACTCCTACTAAACTAATAAAATAAATAACCAAATCCTAATATACTAATGAAATCCTTGACCCAATTGTACTAGGGTAAGGTTACAAAATTATAATCCAAATAGAATGATGAAACACATAACCTAATTGCACTAGGTTAATGTATTATGGCAAAAATCCAGCTTTGTGTCTGTAAGTCCCAAAGTCTTCAGAAATGCTGTTTTAGCCCGGGACAGATTTTCCATGCAGCAGATTTAGTCCTTTATGCGTCCAGCTCCTTTCCATCTCGTTTGTGAGCTTTCTTTTGCGTCAAGTAAGCCATAAATTGCTGTATTTTGCATCATTTATACCTGAAACTTTCCTAATCACATTTGTTAGCTCATTTACAGGAAAAAGGACTAAAAGTGTACGAAATAGATAATTAGTTCTCGAAACTAGGCTAAAATATGGGCAAAATATATTGATATAGGCGCGTAATTTCGCCTATCATCACTTGCATGATTTGAATACTGAAAGAAGGGAAAATTCTCCTAAAACATTCCGTATCCTCTTGTAGATAAATGTGGCATGCAACACACCCATGAACAAGACTCTACTAGATGCGGCCTCTCAGACTCCCTAGGACACTGTTGAACCTTAGGCTCTGATACCAATTTTGTAATACCCCGAGATCCCATCCCGAGTCGTCACACGGTACTTATGACCCTGAAGGACCACAAACTAACCTTTTACTGATATTTGTACCTGTGTACAGTATAATATCTGCAATAAATATGGAAATTAGCCATAAGGTTCAACACATCTATGAATACTCAAAACTGAAAACTAAACACTAATACATCCATCTGAAAAGTCTCTAAACTGTCTGAACTATGGAGTTGGTGGAACATGTCCCTAACTAACTCTGTCAACTAAAAAATAACCAAAGTCTGATGCAATAATAGTAAATTGAAATTCGTCCTCGAAAGAAGAGGACTCACTGCTATTGCTACTGACTAGGACTAAACTGCTGAAGAAACTCTGGATCCTATGCCTCTGAGCCTATGGTATCAAATAGAACACCATAGTGCAAATACGTCAATACAAAAATGTACCAAGTATGTAGACGAGGTAGGTTAAATGCAAGGTCTCATGCATGCATGATATCTAAACTGAATAATCATGAAAATGTCGTACGAGAACACATACACATACATGAATGCATAAACCATAGTCACAGTCATTAAAACTCTAGAGACTGAAACTCGAATCCTGCTTTACTAGAGACTGAACTCAATACTAACACTGAGATACTGAGACACTAACTTATCTGATACTGATAACTGAGAAACTGGATATACTTATATTGATGACTGAATTCTAAGTTTACTGCTCTCGACTGACAAGATTAAAGATCAACCTCTCTAACGAATGATTAAGGAAGATATTATCAATGGTAAGGAAATGATCATATCTAAATCTAACAATAAGAATACTCAATAGAATCTGAGACTATGATCAAGCCTGTCTGGCGGCATATCTCAGATTATGAAATCAAATAACTGTAAATGAGACCAAGCCTATCTGACGGATGGTCTATGAATCAATGGAATATTTGAGTTTCTCATAGAGATAGATGACTGTATCTGACAGTCCTGATTTCTGAAGATTGATACTGAGACTGAGACTGATTCTAAAATTAAAATTGAAACTATGGGAAGTAGTTACTTAACCGACATGCCCCAACCTACCATATGTGGGTTCCAACCTATAATCCCAGCAGGAAGAGTGTTAATACCGTGTCATGGATAAAGACCTCTCTGTAGTCAATCCTCTCTGATGGATGACCCTCAATAAGAAGTCGGCCTAAGGTAATATCATAGTCAAATACTCTCTCGCAGGAGGTGATAGCCTTTACTGATGGAGATTTCTTTATCCTGCGTTGGCTACGTAGTTTTAGAGGTCAGGGATTACTACTAACAACTCCAGCCTCTCACTCGCTGAACGGGAAGAGCTGTCATCTCTTTCCTTTCTCGATGCTAGTTTATACTCCAAACTGAAAGACTTTGAACTCAATTCTGATGTTGGTCATATTTCTCAAAAGATCTAACTGAGTTACATTGACATTACTTACTTCTGTATCTAACGGAAATAGTATTAACTCATGGTATATGACTGATGATATAGAGCTTAAATAGATTACTCGAATTGCTTCTAAGATTAGAGTTGAACACTTGAATACTATTAGATCTCAGCCGATCACGATACTGAGGCTAGATTACTAGCGATACAGAGATTACAGAGGTAACTAAGATTACTGAGATTTCTTAAGTTCTGTAACTGTCTAAGAATACAGCATTCTATAATTTACTGAGTTTTGAGAGTCATGGCTTGACTAGAATTATCGTTAAACTGACACGGGCTCTAGACAACAGCTATATTATCGGGTATAAATACCCCCAAGACTCGATAACATAAAAGTAAATCATAACCATTCTTAACTAGTCATCGCTATAATCATTCATCATTGCAATCATTAAGACATCACTTCAAGCATTTAGGGATTACAAACATCTATTCATCATCACAATCACCTAGGGGTCACTTTAAGAATTTCAAAATCATAAACATAAAATAGCGTAGGGGAAACATGCTACTAGATCATACTCCATTCAACAAGGTCTTGCATCAAATACTTAGCACATATATTAGTATTGGCATGTATTGCATATCACATGATTTGGGAAAAACTTTATATTAACATGTCACAACTTACTCGTCAAGCACTTGGCAAGTATTAAAGGCTTAGTGTGTATCAAAGAGCACAAAATTGGAGAATTTATTACTATCAAGTCTCAACTTTTTCACTAAGGCCTTTAAACAAACACTAGGCATGCACGGGTTCACACTTATTTGGGGATTTTCTACTATCATGGAATAATTCATTCACTTGGGCATTTTATCAAACACTAGGCATGCATAGACTTGCTAATACTTTGGGATTTCCGAATCAACATACTATAGTGACCCTTATGCTTCACCTAAGCTTTTTTATAAAACTTATGGGGAACATGCTTTACTTATTCAACCATTTCTACACCCAAATGACATGTACACATCACATAGGAAACCACTTCAAGAGGGCTCATCACAAACATCATATAAATTCCACATACTAGGGTCAAAGCTCATAAATCTTATAGACAAATATGAATCAAAACTCAACAACACATGGAACATCAATTTCAACTCACATGAATCATTAACAACTCATAAACATAAAATCTTTGAGTTTTAGAAAAGGGTACTTGAGCATCTCGGATGAAAGGGACCCAAGAATCAACATCTACATACCTGGGGAAACTCTTTTCTTGAAGGTTCTTGGAAATATTTCTTGATTCCTCTTGACTGTCCTTTGGTCTCTCTTGATTTTTGTTGAAGAATAAGAGTGGATTTAATTTTTTTGGGAACCCTAGTTTTTGGAGTGGAAGAGAAAAATGAGGCTAAGATCCTTTGGCCGAGTATTTATAGAGGTTGGGGAAAAGTGGAAAAGACTAAAAATCCCTTGGAATTAAACTTAAAAATCCTGATTGTGCATGCTGGCATGACGCTCCATAATCGTACCAGCTCACTGGAATTTTGACAATTGGGAAATTGCACGACGGCACGATACGGTGGAAATCGCATTGCCCCCTTTGTTGCGAACTTTAAATATACCACGATACGGTAGAATGGTAGATTTTCCCTGGAATTTGACAATTGCCATTTTGGCTGGCTCTGCGACGCACTAGGGTGCCAGGATGCACTCTATCTCACTAAAATGGCTCTAACTCTTCACCCGAGTGTCCAATTTAGGCGAATTTTGTATCGATGGAAAGATTATTCAATGCTCTACCAGGTAAAAAGTAGAAATTAGGGAAATTCCACATGATTCAAATTTTTCATACTTATAAATATATTTTTGAAACTTTTGGACTCGGATTTCCACTTTACCGAATACACTCTAAGGCTCAGATTGGAAGAGGACTTTGTAGGGTATTACATCACTACTTGGAATGAGTTAAGGATATAGTTCTTAAATTAATTTTTCCTACTTCTAGAATGTTTTAGTAGAAGGATGAGATTTATAATTTCACACAATTACAATCTAAGGCATTGTATGAGACCTCGTTGAGGCTTAAGAAGAAGTTGATGAATGTGCCCTTTCATGGAATTTTGGTGAGGAATTTTCTTGAGATATTTTATTGAGACTTGAATGTAAACACCAAGATTTTTTCCAACAGTATAATATGTAGGTCTTTCATGAGTCTTCATTGCGAGTTGGCTAAGAAAATTCTAGACTAGATCTCTAAAACCAAGGATGGCATACTCGGGAGGTAGAAAGAGGAGCCTGTACTTATGATAATAGTATTTCTAGTGAGTAGAGAGCCCTAGATAAGATAATAGCTCAAAATGTAACACAGCTTTGGACTGATATTAAGGTGCTTACCAAGCTAGTCGCAACCTTTAAAGTGGAAAAGGTGAATATTGTGGGTGCATAAGGTAAATCTTTAAGGTTATATGAGTCTAAAACTAATGAGGAAGAAAATTTTTTAGATATATAGATGGAGATTTTAGATCCAAGGGATAAGGGTCTGGTCAAGACACTTGGAACTCAAGGCAAGAGAATCAAGTTTGGAACTATTATGTGGACAGATATAGGGTAGGAGCAGAGAACGAGATGGTGACTAGAGGAGAAATAATGACTATAAGGAGAAGAGTAGTGTGAATGTTTTATTAGGTAATCATAATTCTGACTCAAGGATGGAAGAATTCCTTGCTAAGCTAGTGAAGGGTTTCAATAATCAAGAGAATTACCTTAAGGAGATTATGGCAGATATATCAGGATTGACCCAAAAAGTATAATCGTATGAAACCACTATTAAGCAAATGGAGCAGTAGATTTTTTAGATATTGGCTATATTAAATCAGTGTCAGCTAGGCACTCTTCCGAGCAACATTATGCAAAATTCAAAGAACGATTGTCATTGTTTAGATATTACTACTCAGAGTGGTACCGCTACTTTTATCCTCTTATACCAGTAATTGAAGATGTAAGGAATGATGTTTTTTATGTTGATGATGCACTCAAAGTATAAACTAAAAAGTTGGTGTCTAATGGTAAGACGTCACAGAAATAGATAAGTGTAGAAAAATGAGTTGAGAAAGATAAAGGTAAGGGTAAGAAGGTTGACCTAGTCTTGACGTCTATTCAATGACCTCCCCGACCTTTTCCTTAAAGTTTGAAATAAAAAAAGGAAAAAAGGAAAGTATAAAAAGTTTATTGTTATGCTGAAGAGGTTAAGTGTGAACATTCTTCTTCTTAAAGGTCTTTAAGAAGATGTATGGCTATGTAAAATTTATGAATGATTTGGTGACAAAGAAGATAACTTTTAGTAATTAGGATGCTAGTGGATTGCATCATTGTAATTCAATTACAACTAGATCTCTTGAGAAAAGAAAAAGTTGACCCTAGTGCATTCATAATTCCTTATACAATTAGGTGATCTAGATTTGCCAAAGCTTGGTATGACTTGGGTTGAAGCATTAACTTGATACCACTGGCAGTGTTCAAACAACTAAGCTTGAGACCTCCCAAACCCATGATGATGCATTTATTGATAGCAAATCGTGCAGCTAAAAACCCCATAGGCATATCATTTAATGTTTTGGTCAAGGTGGATAACTTTATCTTTCTAGTTAACTGTGTTGTCTTGGATTGTGAGGTTGATTTTGAGTTGTCCATTATTTTGGGTGGCCATTCTTAGCCATAGGTATAGCATTGGTTGATATGGAAAGAGGTGAGCTTAAATTTAGACTGAATAATGAGGAAGTCATATTCAATGTTCGCAAAACTATGAAGCATTCAACTGACATGGGGAGGTTTTGGTAATAATTATGTTGATGACCCTGGAGGCTAACCCTATGGCTACCTTAATGAAATCAAAGTAATGAAGGTACCCACATCATGTCGCAGTGTTAAATCAGGCACTACTTGAGAAGCAACCTAAGATATCTTGTTATTTCTACATTTGTGATGATTTGTGTTAGTATGATTATCGTTAGATCTATACACTGAAGGTTCCACGAGTATGTCCCAATGCATTAGGGAAATACTTTCTTATTTGATGTGGTTTAGGCTACTTTTGGGTCTTGATGTCCTCTTGGGGTTTTTGTTGTCGTGTTGCTTTTCCCTAGACTCTATTCTTAGTAGGGTTGACATTTTTAGGTATTGTTTTGTTTAATTAGGAGAAAATAAGAAACTTAAGTGCAATTAAAATGTTTTGTTTGTTCTTAAGCATGTTGAGAAAAATGATACCCCTCCTAATTTTTGTGAACTTCGTGATATGAATCTATGGGACCATCATTTCACTCTAGACATGGAATTAGGATTAGGGATAAAATAACCATAATTAGCATTACATGAACTGGATAGGTAGTTGTTGGTGATATAACTTTGTACCATATGTGTGTGAGATACTTACCTAGATTCTTGTGTGCATTTAATCAAGAACATGCCTAATTAGTCTTGCCTAGGTTGTACGATAGTTGGTTAGTACATGATCATAGGATATCGTAGTCCACTCTTAGACTAAATAACCATCCAAATGTAAATAAGTATCCCTTGATTCCTTATTTGAGCCAACATAGACCTATTTCTTGGTTTTACTTTTTTACCTTCCCAAATTGATTACAATGAATCTATTTTGGCACTATCCCTCGTTTGATACTATACACCTCAACTTAGATAAATTGCCTAAGTTGATGGTGGCTACATAGGGGTGCGTAGTTAAAGTTGGATATGCATAAGGTTCGAATGTAAAAGAAAAAGAAATTAAGGTTGGATGTGGTAGAAAAAAGGGAAGATTAAAAGAAGTTGAAAATTTGTAAAAAAAACAAAAAAGAATAATGAATAAATGAAAAATAAGAAGAAAACAACACCAGATCCAAAAAATCAATAAAGGAGAAAATATAGAAGTAAAAGGAAAATGGTTAAGAAGTAGGGGAAAATGTAAGTGTAGTGTTAAGGAGGGTGGGTCACTATGTCCCCAGATGTATCATACCTACCCCCAAGCCTACATTACAAGCCGAGCAAAGCCCTATAGTGATCCTAGTCCAGTTGTTCAAAAAACTAAGGTATAGAAAATAAAATAAAGACTATGGTATTCTGTGCACATTGATTGAAAATTATTTGGTGAGCGTGAGTGTCTCATTATAGTCCCTTGCATTGATATGACACTAAGAGAGTTGGGACTTTCTTGTTGTGAGGGAAATGGGTTATGATGTCGACTGCTTATCTATTCAGGTAAGGTAAATTGCATATTTGCATTGTTGTTTGTTTCTAATGTGATGCCATTACTTGATTCTTTTCTGTCTCTCTATTGTGCCTCATGTATCCACATGGTGGTTTTGAAAAGTTAGAAATAGGATGGGGTGAAAGTATTGTGTTTGTTATGTATTACTTTCCTAAGGACATGAAAACATTCTAAGTTGAGGGTGTTGATGTGCCATGGTTTCTTGGTACTCTCAATGCTTAAAACAAGGGAAATATTCAAGTATTTAGTTCTTTTTTTTAGATGTGATGTGTTTTGTGGTTATTTTGCAGGAAAATGGGGTTGGAACTGAGTAGAACAAATTAAGGAAGAAAAAACTCCAGAAATTGAAGTCTTTTCTTGGACAATGAGTTGTTAGGAGATGCTAAGACTCATCATCTAAGATATTGTGTAACCAGTAAGGAAGTAATTAAAGAATGCTAAAGTCAACACTGGATACGACTCATAAGATCTGATTGTGAGTCATAGTGAAGGTTATTCTGACCAAAAGAAAGTTAAAATCCTGAGAAAGTGCAAGTTTGACTACAGTAGAGATGAAGCTAGTAACAAGTCATAGGGTCAGGCTACAACTCATCATGATGATTATTCTGAGCATACGAATTAAAAACCTAAAAGATGAAAAAGTTACTAGACAAGCAACGAGTCAGCAAATAAGTCATCAGGAGATGTGATGAGTCATCACCAAAGAGAATTAAAGCCAGGATATAGAGCTAATAATGAGTCATCATCAGCCTAGATGACTTATTATCTGAGGCCTTATCGCTACCAACCTTATTTTCCTATTTCATTTTGATTAGGATTTTTAGTTTTTGTTGTGTAACTATGAATACCTCTTTGATATTTATGTATTTCTTACACTCTTTATACTTACAACATTACATTGAGTTCTGAGATACTATTTTAATCTTGGAATTCTTGTTCTTGATTTTTACTGTTTGAGATTAATTTGATATTCTAGTTTTCATTCTTAATTTACTGTTAGATTATTAATATGATTTCTCTTATAAATTCTATGGGTGTTTTTGAAAACATGTGTGGCTAAAATTCTCAACTAAGGTTATGGGAATCCTAATGGAATAACAAAGTATAGGAAGTGCAAAACTTTTTTGATCGGTGTTTATGAATATATTGTGGATTTTCTTTGTATTGATTGCTTTCTTAGCAACTACAGATGCTAAAAACCCATTTGTATTTAATACTAACTCTAGAAAGACGCTGAGATTAGGAAAAAAAATCACAATGGTAATTTGAAGCTACCAACCTTCATTTAATTAACTCGAGACAAAGAAGAGATAGTTAATTGGAGATCCAAGACAAGGATTAGTAATGCAACACTTTAAGAACAAGAGGAGATGAGTGAAATTCACCAAATGTCGTCGGGAGAGTGTTGGCGATACATAACTTGTTAAATCTTGCATATAAGAACTGAGATAGTTTGATGAGCATGATAAGTCTAAGGAGTTAGGAATTCAGGAGAACACAGTCCTAGTATTCATCTCATATTGATTTCAACCTAAAGTGATCAAGCATTGTTAATACTACTTCACAACATCCTCCTATTTACTTTCTGCACTTGCCGACTACATCAGCAAGTTCATGATAGAGATTTATCCTAATCCCTATGGGCTTGGCCCCAAACTTTTTTGGGTTATTTATTTGACAATGACTGCATTATACTTTCTTGGAGGTGTAATTTAGGCAACATCAATTGTCTTTCTCGTACTCTCTTTTATATAGTGGATTCCTCATCTTTTTTATGGATATAGTGTGATTGACTGAACCATATTAAATTATTATGCCTTTTTGGTGTACTTCTCGTATGTCTTCTTATTTGGCATCTTTTGGGTTTACTTTACTTACTTCTATATGACACCTAATTATTTTGATCCTAACAGTTGGTATTAGATAAAAATTGGGGTTTCTATATATAATTAAGGGTTAAGATGTCTCTATCTTCTTCAACAAAGTATATGAAATAGAGAAATTCAACAGAAGGGTCTAGTTTCAATCTATAGAAGATTAGAATGATACATCCTATGGAAGGAAAATGAGGAAGCTTTTCCAGAAGCGTTGAAAGAATCGGAGAAACCAGATGTGAAGGGGAGTTCTTTGAATTCAATCTTCATGAGCATTATAGGTAACTTTCTTTGGGAAATTACTAATAAAAATCTACAACAACATCATGGAAAAAGGTTTTAGGAGAGAGATATGCTATTAAGGATACTTCAACATAACCCTAGGATAGAGTTGTAGCTTTAGATGAAATATTGGCATTCATTACTATGTATATAATTACCAACATCTTTTGGAAGATCAATATCTGAGGAAATCACTGACAAACTACTTCTACTTGAAAAAAAGTTGTACAACCTTTGTATGAATGAAGTTACAGCAGTTAAACCTCATCCTGATAAGGCTAATTCAATTATAATGGACTTGAAGAACGTAGATATTAAAATTGATAGTGAACATCAAGCCTTGATCATGTTATGTTTTTTTCCACCTTATTATGATACTTTTTTTGATACATTGCTATATGGGAAAGATAGTATTTCACTAGATAATGTTAGTAATGCATTAAAATCTACAGAATTAATGAAGAGAAACTTGGACTAGACTGAGAATTTAACTGGAGCTCATGCTCACTTGCATGACATGAATGTTGAAAGAAGTGAAACTTTTCCTTAAACATCTCATATCCTTCTATCCATAAGTGTGGTGTGCTACACATCCATGCACAAAACTCTACTTAATGAGGCTTTCAAACTTCATAGAACTCTATTGAACCTGGCTCTGATATGAAGTTTGTACCACCCCGAGTCTGTACCCTAGACGCTACACGATTCTCATAATCCCGAAGGACCACAAGCTAACCCATGGCTGGTACCTACCACAATAGTTGAATAATAATACAGTAACTTTGCAAAAATAGGCAAAAATTTGTGATAAGGTTCAAATATGAAATAAATACTAAATATGGTAGCGCAATACCAAAACTAAACATCAATGCTGAAAACTGAACAACTGTCTGAAAATACTCTAGTTTGGAAAGCTTCTAAACTGTCTGAATTATGGAGTTGATGGGACAATCCCCCAAATAACTCCGAATACTAAAAATGAACTAAAATGCTAAAAAACAATCATGTCCTCTAACTATGAGGACTCACCACTAACTCTATCTGCTAAGAGTTGTTAAGGGTGCTCTGGAAACCATGCATCTGAAACTATGATATAAAACATCATAGCACAAAAGAAAAGCATGTGTCAGTACTTTGAATGTACTGGTATGCTCAATGAGGTATGTTGAAATGCTTGGGTTCATATGCATGAAAAATTCTAACTAAATAATGAGTATGACTGAATGAGAGTACACGCATGAATACGTAGACTGTAACTGAGATCATGATAACACTGAATACTGAGTCTAAATACTGATTTACTAATATCTAAGTTTACTGATACATCATTACTGATAACTAAATAACTGTATCAGACAGTCTTGATTCTATTGAACTATACTGAGTTCTGTACTAAGCTGACTGATTGTAACTGATAGTCCTGAGTCTGTAGAACTGAACTGAGTTCTATACTGAGACTAAATCTGAAATTGAGATTGTGGGAGGTAATCATCTAATCGACATTCTCTTTTATATATAGATTGGGGTCCAACCTGTAATCCTATTTGGAAGGGTGTCATTACCGTATCACGGGTAGAGTCAAGCTGTGAGTTAACCCTCTCTGAAAGAAAGCTCTTTTGTCAACCCTCGCTTACAGAAAAACTCGAATAAGATGTATCAACCCTCATATAATCTGTAAGGAAGATATCTCAACCTACGCTAGCTACGTAGTTCTGTAATGCAAGGATTGCTACTAAGGGTCAAATCCTTTGCTGGCAGGAATGCCCCCATCCCTGGATTTGCTCGATGCTGAATCCTACTTCCAACTTAATAAACACTAAGCTGATTTCTAGTTTTTACTAGGATGGACTGAACTATTACTAAATTTACAGAGTTCTATTGACTATCGTAATACAACTAAATAAGTTTACTGTGGTCCGAACTAATTACTGAACTATACTTGACTAGTACTGAGTCTATTGAGTTTTTCCTGAGTCCTGTGACTAACTGAGAGTACTACTGATCATGACATGACTGATATTATCTTGTAACTGACATTGGCTCTAAGTACATAGCTAAATTGTTGGGTATTAAATACCCCCAGGACTCGATAGCAAGAAAGTAAATCATAACATAATCTTGAAAAGCATAATCAAGTGCACTTGGTCACAACTCATTCGTTGAGGCATTTTATCAAATACTTGTTTGATACAATTCGCATATAAGCTGACATGACATGATTTTCTTCTCTTATTGGTTCACATGAGCAATTTATCAAGCACTTAATGAGCATGATACCTTTACATAACATTAAACACAAGTAAACATCATAATTCAATTCCAACTTCATAATTTCAAGAGTTCAACATGGATTCACATGATATTACATATATATATATATATATATATCAATTAATCCCATATGAAAATTATCATAAAACATGGATTAGAATCCTAATTAACCATTATAAATATGAGTATAATCAAACCCAACATGAAATTCATGAAATTTATGGAATCCATACACTTGAAGTTTAAAAATTGTTTCTTGGACTCCAAGGGTAGAAGGAACCCTTGCATGAACACTTCACATGCCTTAGTTGGTGAATTCTTAAAAATTAAGGGTGGAATCTAAAGCCTTGAATTTGAATTTAATTTACCTAGGGTTTTGTTCTTGAGCAATTTGTGAAAGAATGAATATAACTTGCTAAAAGAGGGCTAAATTTCGTGTTATGGGGGCTGAAGGGTGTGGGAAAAAGGCTTAATTAACCTTGAGAACGTGGACTTTTAGTGACTGGAAACTGTGTTATCAACGCGCAGACCGACGTACTGCATCATTGGCATCGACGTGATGACCAATGCGCCACGTTAATTCCATGTCGGTTCGCTGGAATTTGCACTAAGCTAAGGGAAAAATTATTTGTCGACATGATGGATGACACGATGCATCGATATCACATCGACTCACTATTTTGGTCACTCGAACATGGTCTAAACGAGGTCCAAAATATTCAAAACTTGTTCAGGAACACGTATTGACCTTCCTGATCATGAACTAACTCAAATATCAACATTTAATTGACAAAAAGGTTACAAAATAAGTTTTCCAACTTTCAAAGTCTAAAATAACACTAAGTGTGAATACTTAGCAAGAACTTTCTAAGTCTAGGACCCTCTTAACAAGGTTAAAAGACTGAATTAAGCTAAGAATTTTGCGGGATCTTACAAAATAGCCATGCAAACCACTAAGCGGTTATTAGATGTTAAGAATATGAGGTAAACAAATTTCATCGTAAGTCTAGAGAAAGAGTATCGAGCGACACTCAAATGAGATAAAGTTAAAAATAATATAGGTCAAAAATCCCTTCTTATCAGTACTTACCAATTTATGATGATTGAAAAAAAGATTTGAGGTATGTTGAACTAATTGAGTCAAGAGCCATTATTCCTCCTGAGTTTCCCCAATAAGTGAAGTTTGATATTATGAGTGCAATGATTTAGTTGTTCAATCTGAAGGGTATGTTTGTTGGTTTTCCGACTAATGATAAAAACAAATACATTATGAATTTTGTAGGGATCTTCACTTTGTACAATCTATCGGGAGTGAGTCAGGAAGAATTATGACTCTTTCATTCTCTATTATAGGAGAAGCAACATTGTGGTTAGGAGAAATACCTCATGGGTCCATCATTTGTTACGCCCCGAGATCTCATCCCAAGATGTCATACGGGGCTTATAACCCTGAAGGACCACAAGCTAGCCCTTTACTGATATCTGTACCTGTGCACTGCATAATATCTGAAATAAATGTAGAAACTAACGATAAGATTCAACACATCTATGAATACTTAAAACTGAAAACTGAATACTAATACGTCCTTTTGAAAAGCCTCTAAATTGTCTGACCTGTGGAGTTGATGGGACATGTCCATAACTAACTCCATCAACAGAAAAATAACTAAAGTCTGATCCAATAATAGTAAACTAAAATTCATCCTCGATAGAAGAGGACTCAATACTACTGTTGTTCACTTGGACTGAACTGTAGAGGAAGCTCTGGATCCTGTGCCTTTGAACTTATGGTGTTAAATATAACACCATAGCGCAAATACATCAGTACAGGAATGTACCGAGAATGTAGACGAGGTAGGTTAAATACAAGGACTCATTCATGTATAATATCTAAACTGAATAATCATAAAAATTCCAAACGAGAACACATACACATACATGAATGAATAGACCGTAGTCACAATCATCACAAATCTAGAGACTGAAACTCGGATACTTCCTTACTGCAGACTGAACTCACTACTGATACTGAGATACTAAGTTACTAATTCATCTGATATTGGTGACTGAGAAATTGGATATACTTACATCGATGATAGAATTTTGAGCTTAATGCTCTCGACTGACAATATTAAAGATCAACCTCTCTAATGGATGATTAAGGAAGCTATTATCAATGGTAAGGAAATGATTATATTTGAATCTGACAATAAGAATACTCAATAGAATCTGAGACTGTGATCAAGCCTGTATGGCTGCATATCTCTGATTATGATATCAAATAATTATATATAAGACCAATCCTATCTGACGGATGGTCCATGAATCAATGGAACTATCTGAGTTCCTCATAGAGATAGATAACTGTATCTGACAGTCTTGATTTTTGAAGATTCATACTGAGACTGAGACTGAATCTAAATCTAAAACTGAAACTATGGGAAATAGTTACTTAACTGACATGCCCCAACCTACCACAGGTGAGGTCTAACCTATAACCCCCACTGGAAGGGTGCCAATACCATGCCACGGGTAAAGACCTCTCTCTGGTCAATCCTCTCTGACAGATGACTCTCAATAGGAAGTTGACCTAAGGCAATATCATAATCAAATACTCTCTCTCTCTCTAGAGGTAACATCCTTTACTGATGAAGACTCTTGCATCCTACACTAGCTATGCATTTCTGGAGGTTAGGGATTGCTACTAACTACTCCTGCCTCTCTCTCATAGAACGGGAGAAGGCGTCATCCCTTCCTTGCTCGGTGCTAGTTTCTACTCCCAACTGAAACACTCTGAACTAATTTTGATACTGATCATATTTCTCAAAAGATCTGATTGAGTTACGTTAAGATCAC
>NC_061115.1:161944948-161950201 GCF_002878395.1 Capsicum annuum | reverse complement strand
AAATATTTTAGACCACAGTATAATGTTTTGTTAATCCATGGATATAGTTGCACAACTTTATTTGTAAATCAGATGAATATGAATGCAAATAACTTGGATTATATACTATCTCTAATTATATATTAAAATGCGCAAGGCTATGATTTTGGATGGAGAATGTTTTTCATAAGATTTTCAACTTGTTCAGAAGAGAAGATTGTTGTATAAAAGGTTTGCATTTCTCCTGTTTTTTATACCTTTTGTAGATTCACAGAGGAATTCGGTATATTTTTATATCTTGGATTTACATAAATAACATATACCACTATCAAAGTGAAAGTTCTTATATTTAGGTAGGTTAGATAACATGAATCCAACTATTATGTTTCAGTCTTGCTTCACCGGATTGGAGCTCCAGCACCATTCAACAAAAAGATAGGAACATGTGCTAATTCGGTTAGAGGACAGACAAATTCGATTACGAGAACAATTAAAAGAAAGTCAATTACTAAATATCTTTTCCAAAAGGGGACAGCTAGTGAAAAAATTTAAAAATTATATTTATGTTCACTAGGTGTAAGTACTACAATTAGAAAGAAAAAAGAAAAGGGTAGTCCGGTCTACTAAAGCTCCCGCAATGCGCAGGATCTGGAGAAGGGTCCGATCACAAGGGTCTTACCTTACATTTCTGCTAGAGGTTGTTTCCAAGGCTAGAAACGTGACCGTCCGGTCACATGGCAGCAACTTTACCAGGTACTTGAAGGCTCCCGTCCAAATAGAACAAAACGAACTTACCATTATTATTGCCTTGATTACAGGTTCTTGAGAATAACCATAGGCCTTGAACTCATCATAATCTGTTACTCTAAGCAAGGCATCTATAACATCTTGGTTCTCATGATCATTGCCTATTTTGCCTTCTCAATATGTTCATCCACCCAATTTTGTAGAACACCATCTGTCTTTATGAATTTTCTTCATCAATTTAACATGCCCTTGAAAATCCACATACTTAAATAATGGGAATGGAATTGCATCATATAGAATAATTTGCCCTACCACATACATAATATCCTTGAATACCCTTTTTAAATATTGTGCCTCTTCATCTTCGTCCACATTATCATATCTCTTCCCACATACCATCTTCACAATTATGTTTAAAGACAATATTTCAAACCATTGGGTCATTTTAACTTTAGTACTAATTAGAATTATTTCATTTGTGTTGTTATTGTTTTTAAGTTGTGTTGATGAAATAAGCAAGTCTCTAATACTCGATTGCACTTCACTAGCTCGAAGAGTCTTAGTTTTCTCAAATCTAGTGCTAGAGAGAGCTTGTTGCGTGACTAATTTGCGTACATCGCAATAATATGGTCCGTAATTAGCATGAGAAAACCTCGCTACCCGCAGGCAATGTATTTACCCGTTGAAGACATAATTGCGTAATTAATTGAAATGATCACACAATTCGTTATAAGCCATAGATGCAGTGTATTAAATTTACATATTTAGCCACTTCACAAACTAACTTTAGGGTAAACATGTTAAACGGGCCGGTCTGGTTCAACACGGAACCAGCCCACGTCCAGTTACCGAGTTTTGGGCTACTCCAGGATCGTGTCAGTCTTAACGGGCCGGGCCAGGCCGGGCCCAAACAGTAAAATTTTGTGAAATAAACCAGGACTGGCCCATTTATCCTTGGTTCGGTTTTGACCGGTTTGGACCGGTCAAAACGTAACAAAAAATAAAAAACTCAAAATTAATATTTTTTTCAATATACACTATATATACGCACCTATATACATTTTAAATACGTTAAAACAATATAAATACAACATTTATACACTAAATATATACCACTTTAGAAAATATATACACATATATACGTACAATATAATATATGTACTACTTAAAATACCACTTGAAACAATATACATACAACATATATATGCTATATATATATATATACTACTTTAGAAAACATATAGACATGTATACATCAAATATATACTACTTTAGAGTCTGTAGAAAATATATACACATATAACATATATACATTACATATTATACTACTTTAGAAGCATATACATATTAAATATGTACTATTTTAGTCTATAGAAAATATATAGACACATACGTAGAATATATACTACTCTAAATACCACTTGTAACAATATACATACAATATATATACACAATATATATATATATATACTACTTTAGAAAACATATAAACATGTATACGTTAAATATATACTACTTTAGAGTCTATAGAAAAGATATACACATATAACATATATACATTACATATTATACTACTTTCGAAAACATATAGACATTAAATATATACTATTTTAGTCTATAGAAAATATATAGACATGTATGTAGAATATATACTACTTAAAATAATATACATATACACACTCTCTCTCTCTATATAACATATATATATATTCTACATATATGTTTATATATTTTCTATAGACTAAAATAGTATATATAGAGAGAGACATGTATACTACTTTATATATACATGTATACTATATACACACTATATATGTATAAACACTTTAGAAACACTACTTTAAAGATATAGATACTTGCTCTATATATAAACACTTTAGAGTGTATATATATATATATATATATATACTACTTTAGAAAACATATAGATATGTATACGTTAAATATATACTACTTTGGAGTCTATAGAAACTATATACATATATATGTAGAATATATACTACTTTAAATACCACTTGTGTATATATGTAGAATATATGTATATATATGTTTGTGATGTTTATTACTTAGTGTAAAGTTTGGTTGTAATATATTAAAAGTATTTAAGCAAACTAGAAATTCAATTTAAATGAAAAAAATTACAAAGTAAGGAGTGAATGAATGTTGTATTTTATTATTGGAACATTCACTATAACTCTAGCTAATCTTGAAAGCACAGGATATTGTCTTTCATTATTCTCCCACCAATCCAACGCATTAATCCTTTCTCTACGATCCTCTGTCGGCTATCGAAAATAATACTTAAGCTCTTCCCAAGAAGTTGTTGTGTACGTTGAAGGAGAAACCCTGTCCCAAACATTTAAATCATAAAAGTAATCAAGAAAATCACTATGTGCCGGCCTTTTAGAAGATGATGGCTCCTCGGGAGCTTGAGGAGTGACAGTTGGAGTGATATTTGTCGGTACAGTTACATCAAGTAAATCGGCATAATGGTTATATAATGTTCCTTTGTAAATATTTGCATCACGCATAGCCGTAAACAAATCTGTTTTTCTTCACGCTCTATCTCTAAGGAAGTATAAATAATAGAACTAAAGTCGCACATAGTATTATATTTCATACATGGATTTAGTATAGCACCAACCAAGTAAATTCGACGAAGCGGATAAAAATATTTTTTAAATTTAGCAAACATAGTATAACATCTTCTTTGTAACCTTCTCTATTCTTATATTCTTTAAGAAAACAAGAAATGTCGGCTAAATAAGCTAAATTATTGCAAATAGTACGATAATAAGCACCAGAAAAATTCAACCGTAGCAATATAAAAAAATTTCAAAAACTTAACAAGATCATTAATTGCAGCCGAATCAGAATCATGTTGCATACACTCAGAAAAATAACCAGAATATTGATTAAAAGTCATTGTAATAGGAACTTTATAAGCAAGAAAAGTTTATAAATAAGTATAAGTAGCATTCCATCTTGTATCACATTCTTCAGGAATTAATATCGGTCTAAGTCCATTTTGTTCACATTTAACTTTAGATTCTCTCACTCTTTTTCTTCGATTATTTCCTTGAATAAAGCCAACAACAAAGCGGTCCTTTTCAATATAAAGCTAAAAAAATTCAAGATCGTCTTTTACAATTAAATTATATATATGACAAACACACTTAACATGAAATATTTCAGGTAACGACGGAGAAAGGTCAGTTTTTAACTTGTCAATAGCAGCCTTGTTGTTAGATACATTATCAAAAGCAATACATAAAATTTTTCTTTCAATACCATAGTATTCTGCAACTTTAGTCATAGATTCAGAAATAAATTTTTCGATCTTCATCATACAAAAAAGCTAGAATATGTTTTTGCATAACATAATTATTATCTATCCAGTGACAAGTAATGGTTAAATAATTATTTTTATTAACAGCACGACCAAGATCAGAAGTTAGAGCAATTCTATATTGAATATGTTCTAATAATGTAGATAAATAATAAATATATTGTGCATGGAGTCTAAAAATATCGATCCGACAAGTACTTCTAGAAATACCATTAAACATAGGATTATAAATTGCTTGAATATAATGAATAAAAGCATTCGAAGAAGCAAAAGTGAAAGGCAAACAACCAACAACTATCATTTTTGCTATTTCTTCTCGATCCTTCATTTTATTATAATTCTTAATTAATTGGCCGGTTGTTAGGTTCAATCTGATTTTTGCTGGCCCACCAACAGCCTCACCACTTTGTGCAATAAGTAACTCTCTAGCGTGATTCTCTCTTATATGTCTCATCAGCGAACTCGTACCCCATTGATTTCCTCATCTTTTATGCTCATATACAACTTCACAAATATTGCATTGCACCTTAGTTTTCTATTTTCGTAAAAAAATTTCATGCAATACTAGTTCTTCTACGAGCTCTTAGGGCACAGGAAGGAAGATTAACCGATTCAGATCTAACATTAGCATTTCCTACTGCGGGCGTCCCACCAATATTTTCATCATCTTCATCTAAATTAACCACGTCTACTTCATTCTTTTTTTCTATAACATAATTTTTTTGAGCTTCTGCATAATCTATATCATGAGCACCTACACCTATTTCTTCCTCAAAAGGTTGACTAACCAATACCGAAGGCACACAGGTATATATATTACTTGAACTACCTTTACCAGAACCACCATCAATTTATTTTTTACTATCACTACCACTTTCGTGAAATTTTTTTTTGATACTTTTACCGAGGTTTCTTATTTTATCCATATTGTAAAATAAACTAAAAAATATTCAAAATACACAAAATAATAAAAATAAATATTCAACAATTAATACACTAAATAAAAATTAAAGGTAAGAGATGAAACGACAATACTAAATTTTTGAAGTATTCGAAAGTTGCGACTTTAGAAAACTTCCACTTGATATTTGTAAATACAAAATTTAAAAATAAAATTGAACACTTTAGAAGATAATTAGAATCTTTGAGAGAATGAGAGAAGTTGTTTGTGTTAAAAA
>NC_061115.1:161940693-161941948 GCF_002878395.1 Capsicum annuum | reverse complement strand
AACAAGAATAATCTTTCTGAAATTTGAACTACAAATTTTTATGAGATAATTACATAAATGAACTTTTTAAAATCAGTTAAATCCTAAATAGTGTATTATTACGGATTATAGCTTATTTTTATCATTTATAACTAATTGTCTTCTTCACTGTCTTATCTTGTTTGTCACTATCAGTCGGGAAGCTTTGATCTTCGGCGAAGCTTGGATCATCGACAATGCTTCGAGCTCCGGCGAAGCTCCGTTCCTACCAAAGAGTTTCTGCCGGTGATTCTTTCGCTCTGACCATAAACAACAAACAACCATTTCATCCCCTTTTCTTCATTTCTCTAGCCAAAAAAATCACCATAGTCTTCCTCAGTCTAACTTTCCCCATTTCGATTCCGACCAGATCTTAATATTCAACTTGGGCGATGTGATGTAAAACATTGTTGCTTTCGATTTCGGCCAGATCTGGTGGCGATCAAGCTCGTAATAATTTTTTTGTTGAGTATAAAAAAATGATGAATATTGGAGAGGAAAGTCAATGGTGAGGTGAAGCCATTAATGGAGGATGGAAGGTTAGTATTGAAGGTTATTTTGGATGGTTGTTTATGTTGTTCTGACGATGTGCTTCGTCGGTGTTCCGACGATGTGCTTCTCCGGAGTTGAGTTTTGCGGGGAAGGTGACATTGTTGTTGGACGGTGTTTCCGGTCAAGGTAGTGAATTTTTAAAATTATATTAAAAGTTGTATTAAAATTGTATTGCATATAAACAATTGTTGTAATACAATTCGAATTCAATTTGTACATTTTTATGAATTCGAAAGTTGTTATTTCATAACAAAAATAATACATTTTAACAACATAAATAAACTTAAACTGTAAAAAAATATTTAAAATTCATATATAATACTTATAACACAAAAGGTTCAAAAATATCCTTAAACTATCTGAAATAGCTTAAAAATGTCTCTCGTTAGATTTTTGGCTCAAAAATATCTCTCCGTTAAATATTTGGCTAAAAAATACCCCTCCCTCTAACAAAATTCAGAAAAGAATCAAAAATACCCCTGAACTATCTGAAATGGCTCAAAAATACTCATTTGTTAAATATTTTGTTCAAAAATACCCCTCCCTTTAACGAAATTCCACCAAGCATGCCACCTAGATAAAAACAAACCACGTGACTATGCCACATTACTATCCACATGTAAAATGTTAGTATTTTTTAATTATATGACATTCATTTCTTCTTTATTTTTATTTTTTTGCAAAG
>NC_061115.1:161847309-161940593 GCF_002878395.1 Capsicum annuum | reverse complement strand
ACTAATAATTGAGTTGAATTTACTACATGCAAATTCTTTTTCAAAATAAATGAATTCCTTTTAACACTTGTATAATCATTCGAAATGAATTCATTTTTCTAAATTCAGTCTTGATGAATAATCTTATTTTTTTTAGAACAAGTTTGAAAGAAGTAAAATGATACTTAATAATGATAAATTATTATTTAATTAAGTCATTCATTAACTTTTTGAAGATGTGTGCCATATTCAAAGATTCATTAATTTTAGATTAGAGGAGGTATTTATTAAATCATTTTAACATAAGTATTTTGAGTAAAAGCTAACAAAGCCAAACACATCTTTTGAGTAACTAATTTGAAGTTTAGTTTGAAATTTGTTACTTTTACGAGTAAATCTTAATTTTAACTTTTATACTGGCCTAATAATTAATGGGTTTATCAGTTTAATAAGACTCTTTTGTTGGGTTTCACACTTTTAAACCTATTAACAGAAAAAAAAACTTGTTTTTTAGATGATCAAAGAAATTTGATATTACCGATGTTACATTTAATAAATTTTTTCAACAAAAATATTATGTAACCATCGTTTATCTACTTTGATTAAAAATAAAAAAGCCGTGTAAATTTTATCCGTTTCACTGACGTTTTTAAATAAAAATAAAAATAAAGAAGAAAGGAATGTAATATAATTAAAGAATACTAACATTTTACATGTGGATGGTAATGTGGCATAGTCACGTAGTTTTTTTTATCTAGGTGGCACGCTTGGTGGAATTTCGTTGAGGGGAAGGGTATTTTTGAGCCAAATATTTAACAGAGAGGTATTTTTGAGCCATTTCAGATAGTTCAGGGGTATTTTTGATCCTTTTCCAAATTCCGTTAGAGGGAGGGTATTTTTGAGCCAAATATTTAACGAAGGGATATTTTTGAGCCAAAAATCTAACGAGGGGCATTTTAAAGCTATTTCAGATAGTTCAGGGGTTTTTTTGAGCCTTTTCTGTACTTATAATACATTCGTAGTAAAAGTGTATTAGTTATATATATTCATCACGTATATTGAAATACGTCTTTAATACATAGTATAATATACTAAATCCAAAATGTATTAAAAATATTGTTTAATTTTTTTACTATTAATGTTGTTAAACCAGTGTTTAAAAATGTTTTCTATATGAATTTAGGTATTTATGGTTAAAAAAAAAATTAAGCTATCAAATGTAAAGATAAAATTGTGCTATAATTGATAAATAAGGTTATATATTTATACAATTTATGTAAATTTAATAATTTTTATCTCTGCCAACATATCCACTTTTCTAAGCACACCTACTTGATTAAAACTCAATTTCATATTCAAAATTAAAGACTCACTTTTCAAGCTTATAATAATGGTGATTTTAATACTCAAAACTCTGGTGGAACCAGAATTTCAAAGGGAGTTCAATATTCAAAGAAAACTTAGTCGAAGGGGGTCAACACCTACTATAACTACATAAAAATAATTTTAACCATATATAAATAGTATTCCCTCCGTTTCATAATAAATGAATTTTTGAATTTTGGTACACAAATTAAGGAAAAAGCATTAAGACATAAATTTAACACAACTTTCTATTTTTATCCCAAAAAAGAAAAAACTAACCTTGTAAGACTTTTTCAAAAGTTAATTGGTTGTCAAATCATAAGGGTAAATTTGGAAAAAAATTCATTTGTTCACTTATTTTGAAACACTAGTAAATACCCCAACAATTCACTTATTTCGAAATAGAGCGAGTATATTTTTCTGAAGGGGGTTCGACCGAACCCCTAAAGGAGGCTGGCTCCGCCCCTGCTCAAAACCTCCTTTAATTGGGTAAGGATACAATTTTGTGTTTTTTAAAAAAGGTGAGTATACTTAAATGGAACTATGCCAATAGACCACAGGATGACTCGAACAAATTTTCACTTGCTTGATCCCCCCAAAAAACAAAAAGAAAAAAAAATATCGTACACGTATGTGAGTGAATACATTGAAAGCATAATTAAATGATTAAAGTATATTTTTTTACTAACAGTTTACGTTTTTAGATGAGAAAACCACGTAACATCATTTGCCAAGAAAGTTGGCCTAGCTGCAAAGTCCTTATCATGATTTGTGAAGAAATCCTTAGCTCCTTCCCAATTGCTGACCACGAAATATGAAAACATCCCCCAAAAAGTCACTATAGGCAAGATTAACAAGGCTAGCTAAAAGCCGTGCTTTGCTTTGTAAATAGGAAAGAATTTGATAATCCATTGAGAAGGGTTGGACTATATGAACACTAGCAAAATATAGGGGTTTTAAGTTGTGAAGGACTTTGTGTTTATGTAGAGATATATACTTGTTCAGGAGCGAAGCGAACGTGTTGATTACAAGTTGATAGAATGCACTAATAACTTTGGTTTAAAGTTTGAATTCGTCTTAACAAATATGTTGAACATGTGTAAATTTTTTATTTAGAATCACTAGCTTGAAAATTAGAATGTCGAACCCATAAAATTCAAATTCTGACTCCATCGCACAATTTAGATGATGCATACAATTTATGAAGTTTATCCTTAACCTTGCTTTACAACAATTGAAATATTTGTCAAAATATTTTTTGATTTATCTGGTGCGGCTGCCATTTTTACGACTGCTTTGGCCAGAATACAATTTGGTTATAGAAAAATGCATTTTCATTCACTTTCTTTTGTGTCGTTTAGAGAAGAGAATAGTGTATGAACAAAATTGTAAAATTATAAATGTACCATTTGATTATCAAACACTCATCTTTAGCGTGGTAGGATACATTTCTACTCCTACTATAATGGACTTGTTTGTTTGTTTAAGATTATGATTTTCTTATTTATACGCTTCAAATTTATTTTTAGTGTGAAAAATGACCTCTTTGCAATTTTTTTTTAAAACAAAAGGTTAGTTTGTTGCATTTTGCCAATTTTTGGCGCTAAAAAATTAATATACGGAGGTGGGTCGTTTACGTTCTTTTTTTGGAGGTCGATTTTATAAATTGAGTTTTACTATGTTTATTAATGGGAACAATTAATTGTTAGCCTCGTATGTAATCACTTATGGTTTAATAATGACAAACTAATAAAATAAATATGCAGAATCAAATTTGAAAGATGATCAAATTCGGAAGATCTTAAGATGAAATGCAATCCGTGGAGATCATGGATACATATGAAAAGAATCAAATTAAAGCACAAATAATATTGAAGGATCCCAAAATATGTAATCAGAAGATATAAAAGAAGCAAATCACGGAGAGCAATTACAGGAGAGAATCGACACCACAACAAGATGTTAGGATGACCAAATAAGAAAAACGACTATATGAATTTCATGGACATATCTGATATGGACATGTATGTATATGAATCTTCACTACGGCGAAGGAAATGACATATACTAAGAATAACTTGAGAAAGTTTGATCCACGAAGCAACGAAGGTATTTTTCTTGATTACTCTCCTACTAGTCGTGTCTATGGAGCATATAATAAGTGAACTTTGTGTATTAAAGAATCTATGCATATAGTATTTGATGAATCTAATTTTATTTTTGTGAGATTGAGTTTTAATGAGGAATAGGTAAATGACTTTCAGCACAAAACTTCTCCTGAGATAACACCTGAGCCAGTCGACTATGGCTCAATTAAAGTCAGCTCCTATTGTCGAATCATCAAAAATAAATATTTCAAGGGAGTGGATGCATAGTGCAAGTTTTTTAAATGAATTCATCATTGAAAATTCAACTGATCAGAAGCAAACAAAAGCTTCCTTAAAAAATAGGATCAGGAGCGTTTGCGTCTCAAATTGAACCTAAAAAAGTTGACGAGGCTCTCAAAGATGAATCATGGGTTAAGACCATGAAGCAATAACTAGATCAATTTGAACGAAATTAAGTCCGAAATCTGATTGAAAGACCAAAAAATTGCCCAGTTATAAAAACTAGATGGGTTTACAGAAATAAGATGAATGAAGAAGGAAAAATCATCAAAAATAAAGCCAAGTTAGTAGCAGAAGGTTACTCTCAACAGAAAGGTATTGATTGTGATGAAACCTTTGCTCCGGTAGCAAAGTTGGAATCAATTCGAATTCCTTTTGCTTTTGCTATATTTAAACGTTTTAAGTTATATCAGATGGATGTTAAGTGTGCCTTTTAAATGGTTTTATTAATGAAAAATTTTTTATTAAACAACCTCCTAGTTTTGAAGATCCTTCATATCTTAATCACGTTTTCAAATTTTCAAAAGCACTCTATGATCTCAAACAAGCTCCAAAAGCTTGGAATGAGAGATTGAGTACTTTTCTGATAAATAATAACTTTCAAAGAGGTAAAATAGATACTATTCTTTTCACTCAAAAACTGAACTCTAATTTGGTTATTGTACAAATTTATGTGGATGATATCATTGTTGGTAGTCCTAACACTTTCTTGTACGCAAATTTTGCAAATCTTGTGAAAGGAGAATTTGAAATGAGTCTCATGGGCGAACTCACATTCTTCTTGAGACTAAAAATCAAGCAAACTCCAAAAGGAATCTTCATCAGTCAAACTTATTACACAAAGAAGCTCATTAAAAAATTTGGAATGGAAAAAGAAACATCGTTTAGAACTCCCATGAGCCCATCAATAAATCTCGATTTAGGCACATCCGAGAAGGATGTTGACGGAATGACATACAGAGGAATGATTGGGTCTTTACTCTATTTAACCGTAATTCGACTAGACATCATGTTCAATGTTTACAAATGTGCAAGATTTTAGTCGGCTTCCAAAAAGTCTCATCTAGCTGCCATCAAACGGATCATTCTATATCTCATTGGGACTCAAAATATCTAATTATAATACCCTCACTTATTTTCTCAAAAAATATTGATTTGGTTCTCTAGAAAATCTTTTTTATCCAAAGAGAGTATGCTTTTTTCTATTTTAGGTTTGTATAAGAGATACTCTTCGTTCACTTTTTTTTGCTTTCTTTAAACTGCTGATGTAGACTATTTTTTTTTTGCTATGTGTACCTATTTCTTGCTTGTTTTGTCTATCTACTTCTTCTTTTTAATTATGCTAAAGGGGAAAAACATCTTTCCAACAGTCTATTAGGTAATATTATGGCAGCAGGGAGAGCCAGCTACAAGTCAGGGGGAGCTTCATATGGAGAGTCAGCTACAAGTCAGGGGAAGCTTTATGATCAGGGAAGTTGGTTGATGTTTATTTTGTCATTATTAAAAAGATATAGATTGTTAGTCTCCTATATAATCACTTGATATTTTAATAATGACAAACTAATAAAATAAATATGCAGGATCAAGTTTAGAAGATGATCAAATTCGAAAGATCTCAAGATGAAATGCAATTTGCAGAGATCATGAATACATATGGAAAGAATCAAATCAAAGCACAGATAAAATTAAAGGATACCAAAATATGAAATCAGAAGATATAAAATAAGCAAATCACGAAGAACAATTATAGGAGAGAATCGGCACTACGTGTTAGGATAATAATAAGGAAAAGGGTCATATAAATTATATGGATATATCTGATGTGAATACATATGTATATGATTTCTCACTACGATGCAGGAAACAAAATATCGTAATGCATGAACATATCTGATATGAACGCGCTAACGATATGAGCCCTCAATGATGGAATTCAATCAAATTCTTGCTTAAAAAAATTGCTTGGATTTTCTTTTTAGAGTAAAGAAGCAGCAGATGATGAAGACCATATGAAGACATTGACGATAGAAGACAAAGCACACAACTTCACAGGGAACTATTACTTTGTCTCATCTTTAGTCTTCATAAAGTTTTGTAATTCTCTAAGTTTACAATAGTTACAAAAATAAAAAGATTGAGTCAGTTCATTAGTTGTACCATTTGAGGTTGTATCACAAGATCTGGATTACAATAGATTGAGATTCAAAACTTATTAGATCCTACAGTAACTTGTTCTCACGTCAAACTCTAAAGAAAACCCTTAAAACCTAAGGGAACTGGAATAAGTACTACACTGGTGATCCGAACCAATATAAAATTCTGCATCTCTCTTTACATTTTAGTTTTATAATTTCAGTTTAATTCTGCTTTATTAAGTATACTAACTTGCGGGTGAGTTGACTGGCATAGCTGATCAGTCGACTCAGAAAAAGATTTTAATTTTCCCCCTCTCTTGAATTTTATTATGGACCTAGAGGTTAGTGTTGAGACTTACAATAACCCACAAGCTTCTGATGTAACTAATATACAAGAAGAACATCTTCAAAGAAAAGAAAAGAATGAATTCTAATGAATATACGAGAGACTTACAAATATTCAAATAAGAATGAATTTTCTTTCTCACTTTGTTCAAGAATGTCTTAGGTTTTGTAGTCTTATTAATGAGTTGAATTATTTTCTTATGATGCTTGTAAAATCTCTTATAATACTTTAACCAACAAAAAAATATTGTCAAGTAACGTTTCATACATGACTATCACAAATTAAGATTATTGCTGACTGGATCAAACTTATGATTCATGATATTCTTGGACTGTGAGTTATCCCACGTACCAGCTTTAGGTCACATGGGCTTTCTCAATGTGCATATTTGATCCTCCTCCATAAAACCCTCAAGATGAGTTGTATATTCCTATAAATTATTATTTTGAATTGTTGTTTTGACATCAAATATGAAGAGCCACTAAACTATGAATGGTGGCTAAAATAATAAAAGAAATAGTCAAATATTCCTCCAACCTATTAACTCCACACCTATATTTTATGAGAGTCCTATTAGCTTCTTAATTATTTTTAAAGCGGAATATATACATCCTTTAATTAATGTTAGAGTCAAAGACACTATGTCTTACACTTCAACAGTTCGGTGAGTCAGTATAGTCAATGAGTTTCCTGATATCTATCTTGAAGATTTGCCAGGGGTGCCTCCCGATAGGGAAATAAAATTTAGAATTGACCTTCTCCTAGATACTCAGCCTATCTCTATTCCTCCATATCATATGGATCTAGTTGAGCTTAAAGAGTTAAAAGAACCTCTTAAAGATCTCTTAGATAAAGGTTTCATAAGGCCCAGTGTTTCTCTAAGGGGCGTTACTGTCCTATTCGTGTGAAAGAATGATGGTTCTTTGCGTATGTGTATTGACTATTGTTAGCTGAATAAAGTTACAATAAAAAACAAATATCCTCTTCCTAGAATTGATGACTCATTTGATAAACTCCAAGGTGCAATTTATTTCTCAAAGAAAGACCTTAGATCCGGCTATCATCAGCTTAAAGTAAGGGAATGTGATATTCCAAAGACAACTTTCAAAACCTGTTATGGTCATTTTGAGCTTCTTGTCATGTCCTTCGGGCTAATAAATTCCCCAACAACCTTCATGGACTTGATGAACAGAGTGTTCAAACAGTATCTGGACATGTTTATCATAGCCTTTATAGATGATATTTTTTTCGACTCTCATAGTGAGGATGATCATGCAGACCATCTTAGAATCGTATTACAAACTCTAAGATATTACCAGTTATTCGCCAAATTCAGCAAATGTGAATTTTGGCTATGGCTAGTAGCTTTCCTTAGTCATATTATTTCTAGTGATGGTATTAGAGTTGATCCCTAAAAGACAGAAGCAGTAAGAAACTAGCCTAGTCTTATTTCTCCATCAGACATTAGGAGTTTCATAGGTTTAGCTGGCTATTACAGACATTTTATTGAGGCTTTCTCATCTATTGAATCTTCCATGTCTAGATTGACCTAAAATAAAGTTAAGTTCTAGTGGTCAAATTCCTGTGAGATGAGTTTTTAGGAGTTAAATACTCGACTCACTTCAAACCCCAATTTTTGAATTACCTGAGGGTTTAGACGGTTTTGTTGTGTATTGTGATGCATCTAGAATTGGTTTGGATTGTGTTCTAATGTAGAGAGGTAAGGTTAAAGCCCATGCCTCTAGACAACTTAAGCCTCACGAAAAGAATTACCCGACCCATGATCTGGAGTTATCTGTTGTTGTGTTTGCTTTGAAAATATGGAGACACTATCTTTATGGGGTGCATATTGATGTATTTATGGATATAAAAAGCTTGCAGTATGTGTTTACTCAGAGGCAGTTAAATCTTCTTCAGAGAAGGTGGTTAGAATTTTTGAAGGATTATGCTATGAGTGTGTTATATCATTTGGGCAAGGCCAACGTAGTGGTAGAAGCCCTTAGTAGATTGTCTATGGGCAGTATTTCTCATGTGGAGAATGATAAGAAAGAGCTAGTTCAAGAAGTTCATCGGTTAACTAGATTGGGTGTAAGATTGGTTGATTCATCTGAAGGGAATGTTTGGGTTGAGGTACCAGAATAGATTGTGTGTACCATGTATTGATGATTTGAGGCAGCGAGTTATGCTAGAAGCAAATGTTTTATATTATTCTATTCATCTAAGAGCCACCAAGATGTACCGCGACTTGCGGGAAATCTATTGGTGGAGTGGTATAAATAAAGATATAGCAAAATTTATAGCCAAATGTGAAAACTTTTTAATAGGTTAAAGTAGAGCACCAAAGACCTGGTGGTACATTGCAGGAAGTTGGTATTCCCACTTGGAAGTAGGAAGTAGGAAGAGGTAAATATGGACTTTGTGACTGGATTACCCCATCTGCGTCATCAACATGATTTGAATTGGGTTATTGTAGACAGGTTGACTAAGTCAGTGCATTTCTTACCAGTTCACATGTTCTACACAGCTGGAGATTATGCTAAGTTGTATATCAGAGTGTTAGTTAGATTGCATAGAGTTTCTTTATCCATCATCTCCGATAGGGGTACTTAGTTTACCTCTCAATTTTTGAAAGCCTTTCAGAAGGGTCGTGGTACCCAAGTTCATCTTACTTCAGCTTTTCATCCACAGACAGATGGTCAAGAAGAAAGGACCATTCAGACTCTAGAGGACATGTTGAGGGTATGTGTTCTTGATTTCAAAGGCAGTTGGGATGAACATTTGCCGTTGATTGAGTTTGCCTATAATAACAGTTACCATGCTAGTATTCAGATGGCTTCGTTTGAAGATCTTTATGGATGGAGATGTAGATCACCAATTGGTTGGTTCAAAGTGGGTGAGGCCACTTCTATTGGGCTAGACATGGTGTTTGAGACCATGGAAAAATTTCAGTTGATTCGAGAGAGATTGAAAGAAGATTAGAGTCATTAGAAATCTTATGCAGATGTAAGAAGAAGAGATCTTGAGTTCAAGGTTGATGAACTTATGTATTTGAAAGTTTCACCCATGAAAGGGGTAAAGAGATTTGGGAAAAAAGGGTAGCTTAGTCCCCAATATATAGGCCCCTTATGAATTTTGAGTCATGTTGGGAAGGTGGTGTATGATCTTGAGCTACTCGAAAATTTATCCTCAGTTCATCCAGTATTCCATGTGTCCTTGTTGAAGAAGTGCATGGATGATTCAGCCGTTATAGTTCCTCAAGAAAGTACAGATATTCAAAATAGCCTTTTATATGAAAAAGTTCTAGTAGAGATTCTTGATCATCAGATTCGTAGACTAAATAACAAAGAAGTTCCCTTGGTCAAAGTTCTGTGGTGAAATCAGTTCATTGAGGGTGCTACTTGGTAAGAAGAAGAAGACATGCATACCAAGTATCCTCATCTCTTCTCTATGAACTCAGATTCAGCCGAAGGTAATAATCTTCCTCCATTCAGTTCTTTTCCAGTCTCACACTCAGCTATATAGTTGTCCTCATGTAAATTCATGCACTCACAGATAAGTTCAATAGCTCAGCATGCTTCAAATTCAATCATACAGTTTATTTTTGTTGTGCATATAGCTTATAGCCTCAAATCCCTTAGTATTTTCAGCTTAACTAGCCATATTCGAGGACAAATGTTCCTAAGGAGGAGATATTGTAATACCCTTATTTTCTTCTAGCTTAATTTCACTTCTAGAATGTCAAAGGTTGGCTTAAAATATGAATAAATTTTATCACATCTAAAATTTTCTAGATTCAAACCCTTCATTGTGTAGGAAATTGAATTGCCTTTCCATCGATACCAAATTCGAATAAATCTGATACTCGGTTGAGAAGTTATGACATTTTTAGTAAAACGGTCTGTCATTTGTGCAAGCACCGCATCGCAGTGATGGTTAAATTAATAATTTTCATTTTTCAGTGGACATGTGTGATAAGACTGCATCATGGAGAAGTCTAATTTGCCATTTATCAGATTCCAGTAGCCCAATGCGATGGTACCGCATTGCGATGATGGCCTAAATGGCATTTTAGTAGCATACCGCGATAGCTCCATATCGTATTGAAGTCCCAGGTCCTAGTTATCCTATTTCCAGTGAGCCACCACGATAGTTGGACATCACGGTGGCATGCCAATTCAGGATTTTCTAGTTCCGACCAAAATTTTAAAGGGGTAGTTTGGTCAATTCCCAAGCCCCTAATTCATCCAAAACAAGAAATTAAGTTCATTCTAAGCACTTTATGCTTATTTTTATTCATTCTCTCTAAAAACAAAACCCTAGAGCTCAAAAGCTTACTCTCCAAGAATCAATTTCCTCCATTGTTTCTCCAAGAAAACCCAAATTTAACGATTTCTAAATCAAGATAATCAAGAGTTCATCTTCAAAGGCACAAATAGAGATTCAAGTTCAAGCTTTCTTATAAATTTCATCAATTAAGGTATGTGGGGTTTATAAACAAGGATCCTCTTTCATCCTTGTGCCCAAAACTAAGTTTTTAATTCAAATTTATATGATTCTAAATACATGAGTTTTGAATTGGGGTTCATACCCAATGTTGCTATTTGCAAGATTATGAGATTTCAAGTGATTTAGAAGTTGAATTGCATAGTTATTTTTATATTTTAATATCTATTGCAGTAATTTCTAGATTTTGAGATGAACTATCATTGTTTTCATTACCAAGCATAATTATTATGATGTTTTGACATGAGATTGATTCATAGGTTATTATCCCTAGATTGAATATTATTATTTCAAGAAAGTTTATGCTTTAAGCATTAGATGATCAGTTTATTTTTAGATTTTAGTAAAGATTTGATATTTTGATCCTCTGATAAGATTTGAAATCCATTTTATAGATTTATTACCGATTTCAGAAGTCAGAATAGCTTTACTTATAGATTGAATCAGATAAATGCATAATTGGTTTCAGAATAAACCCTTATACTAGTTTTAAAGTGAATTTCGAATAGAATGTGCATATAGATTAAAGGGAGTAGTATTTAGCACCTAGCGGGAAGCGTGGGATTAGCGTGCCCTAACTTTCATAGAACTACATAGCCAAGTTAGGTACAGATTCACAATTATTCCCATTTCTATATGGATGACAAATACAAATGTGATAACTTGGATTAGGTTATACTCCTTAGCAAGAGTATGACACCTCTCCCCATCGTGAAGTTTTTCCTATAGCAGAATAAGATATTGGACTCCATGTTAGCTCATATGGCTTATACTGGTTAGAATAAACCTCCCTACAAAAAGAGTAATACTAATGGAAATGAATAATAGAAAAGCTTTTTGAAAACTAAGTGTAAAGGCTCACAATTTTATTTATATTATGCTTTACAGAAAGATATTAGCTACAAATTTTAGCTTTTAGATTTCAGACATAAAAGTGAGTCCTTTCTACACTTAGACAACATGATTTACAGACAGATTACTAGAACAACTTTTAGAACTAAATTATATGGCTCACTAGATTTATATAATATGTTTTACTACTCATGATTTCAGATTTCTGTTTCTCAGTTACTCAAGCTTATATGAGTCATTTACATTTGGCATGCATTCTTTTACAAATGTTGACGATGATTTATATACTATTTTTACATATGTATTTTACCCCATATACTCAGTACATCCTTAAAGTACTGATCTATATATACGTCTATGTGCTACATTGTCTCATAATGTAAGTTCAGGTGCTCAGTTCCAGCAGCATGAGTAATTTCGAGCATCTTCATCTACATCCTGACAGTTGGTGAGCGCTCATAGTTTGGGGACTTAGTTATTCAGATTTTTAGCTTAGATAATTTAGTATTCTTTTCAGACAGTTTGAGTAAGCTGGGGGTGTGTCCCAGTGGCTCTCTAGTTATTACTAGTAGAGGCTTGTCAGACTGCTAGTTTTGATTCAGATTTTTAGTATTGATTCATCAGACCCTTGAGGTTAGTATTTTTCAGATATTATATTCAGGTAGTTTTTATATTTAGTATAATTTTGATATCTATATTACCTCATTATGAGATTCAGACTTAGTATAAGAAAGACCGGGTTAGCTTAAGGCTACTTGTAGTCTTGAGCACCGTGTGACATCTCGAGACCCATTTTTAGGGTGTTATAGAAGTCCTATGCGATGTTGATAGCCCTAAATACATATGAATAATTATATTGTATTTTTGAAATTCCTAATGTGGTACCATTGGTGTATTGTGATATATTCTTACTTGTTGGTATATGAGACATTTGGAAATTCTTGGATGAAACGGAAATAATAAGTGAATATTAGCTCTCATGGTTGTGGAAATGTATCATTGTAGTTGGTTGTGGAAATATATCATGTGGTAAGTTGTGGAAATACTCGTTGTTATTAGTTGTGAGCATTACATCCTTATATCATACTCATTCATGAAATATCTGTACCACCGTGGCAATATCTGAGAAACATAGACAAGTCCTTTTATATGGATTGTATATGGGTTGACTGTAATACCCCGTACTTTTTTCTAGCTTGAAATTTTTCCCAAAAATGTTAGAAGCTTTATTTTAAAGATGAATATACTTTTGTATATGTGGTATTTTTAATATTTTCACTTTTATTCATGTGGGAAATTGAATTAGCTTTCCAACGATACCAATTTCATCCAAATTCGGTATAGGAGTAAAAAGTTATGGACGTTTTACTCAGTGCTATCAGAATCACCCAGGTGCGACGGCCAGGTTAACAGACCGTCAACCTAGCAATGGACCATTGCCTTGACCGTTGCCACCAAGGCAGTGAGGCAACCTTCTGGATAAGGTGCAATGGATAGGTTGACGGTCCATCAAACTTGCGATGGACCATCGCTCAGGCTACCGCTCTTAGGTAGTAAGCCCTTTTCTTGGTCCACGTATGACGGTCAAAATAATGAACTGTTGCCCTAGTGATGGACCATTTCAGGTTCCGTTCAGTGATTTTAAATCCATTTTTAGGGGTTTTTGGTATTTTACCACCCGTTTATATACCTAATTATATCCGACAAAAGCTCAGAAATTCATTATTCTTCTACAACAACAAAATTAGGGTTTTCTCTCTAACGTTAATCTCCAAGAATAAAATCCAAATCTTCTTCAAGAAATAAGAGATTCAAATTCTTCAAGTTCAAGAACTTCAAGAAACTCAATCCAGGTATGTATAGTGTTCATTCATGGACTCCTTTCGTCCATGAAGCCCAAGAATCTCTTTTCAAAGTTTAAGTTTATGGATTTTCTTTATGAATTTCATGTTGGGTTGCTTTTGTTCATGTTAGTGATGACCAATTGAATTCTAATCTATGTTGGGTGATACATTTTATGTGGATTTGATTAATATAGATGTAGATTCATGTAAATATATGATTAAACCCTTGAATGATGAAATTAGAATTGAATAATGATGTTTAATTGTTGTATAATGTTGTTTACACGTACTATGCCTACCATGTGTTTGATTAAATGTCTAGATGAAGGAAAATGCCCAACTAGCATGATATCATAGAATCCCCATGTATGTTCAAGTTTATGCAGATCACATGTTTGATGAAATGCTTCAATAAATTTATCATGGATTATGAAGTTAGTGATGTGTTCAAGTAGGTCATGCTTTGTTAGTTTTCTTCTATCAAGTCCTGGGGGTATTTGTACCCAAAATATTAGCTATGTGCCTAGAGCCATGTCATGTTTCCATGATACTCTCAGTCAAGTTATGATTCTTAGACTTCAGACAGTCTTATTTCTTAGGAAATCTCTGTGATCTCATGAACTCAGTCAAATGTCAGATATCAGTAGTATTCCATCAGTCAAAGGAAGTCTTCAGTCCATGTTCAGTTCAGTAAATCATGTTCAGTATTTATTCAGATGGGAGTAGAAATTAGCACCGAGTGAATCTAAGGATGGCAACTCACCTGTTATATGAGAGTGTGATTCTTAGAAGAAATCCTTGTGTTCCAAAACTATGTAGCCAGCATAGATTGAGACATCATAGCCTGCTATATAGAGGTAGATGAGGTAGCTTAACCTACTATATAAGGGTTCCCACTGTTCTCACTAGAGTTACCTGTTATATTAGGGTCACTCACATGTTGTCCTTACAAGTGGCGCGGTATTGACACCCTTCCAATCAGGGCACAGATTGGACCCTAATCTAGCTATAATGCATCATTTGGGGCATGTTGGTTAGATGACTACCTCCCACAGTCTCAATATCAGTTTCAGTAAAAGAACTCAGATAGTTCTTTAGAATTTAGGACTGTTAGATACAGCCAACTCAGATACAGTATGAAACTCATCTAGTTCCATCTGATTTAGGACTGTCAGATACAGTCACTCATGTTATTAGTTATCAGAATTTAGTCATTAGTCTTGTTAGTCATCAATATACTCATGTTATCACGATTTTAGATATAGTTATATGTATGTATGCATGTATTCTCATATTTATATTAGTCAGTTAGCCAGTATTATTCATGCATATAAACCCCATGCATTCAGCCTACCTCAGATGCATACCAGTATATTCAAAGTACTGACATATTTGCACTATGGTGTATTATACCATAGGTTCAGAGACACGAGCTCCAGAGCATCAGTAGATTTCAGATATCAGCAGTCAGAGTTAGTAATTTGTCCTCATCCTTCGAGGACATGATTATTTCTCTACTATCTCATTAATTAGTTTATTAGTTGGAGTTAGTTAGGGACATATCCCATCAACTTATTACTCAGATAGTTCAATCAATTAGAGGCTTTCCAGACTATTATGTTCAGACAATTATTCCAGTTGTTTTGGGTATTTCATACCCCATCTAGATGTTATATTTTACTTCAGTTATGTGAACCTTATGTCCTTTCAGTTCATGTTTCTATATTATTTAGTATATTATACAGTATATTATATAGTATATTATATAGTATACTGGTACAAATATCAGTCATGGGTTAGCTTGTGGTCCTTTAGGGTCATGAGCACCATGTAGTATTCCAGGTACCAGATTCGGGGTGTTATATTGATGAACCCCTCATGGGTCTTATGTTGGGAGGTTTTCTTTCGTAAGTGTATACTTGGATTGTATGATGACCCCGGAAGTTGTGCGACGAGCTCGATCATCATCATCATCATATATATTTCACTTAACTTATTGTGTTGTATTTCCATATTGACTTGCTATTTATATAATTATCTTATCTTCTTTTACTTGTATTTGATGATCTTGTATATGCATGTTTCCCCTTGTTCTAATTATATGTGATATAATTCATATTTATGATCTATCTTGGTGTGATGTTGTAATATATGTGATATACTAGAACTGTTAGTGCAAGCGGTGTGGGCTACCATTGTAGGACATATTTTGCTTGCAGGTGACGTGCCCTTAGTGTATATTTTGTATTCTTTATTTACTACTTTGCTTAGTTGGCCTATGATACCTACTAAGTACAAGTGGATCGTACTCATACCTACTGGGCCCTTTTGGTGCAGGTCCTAGCTTGAGTGTGCCTCAACTTGCTTAACTCGGGTGATTGGTGCAGCTTCCAAGGTTGTAGTTAGACATTCATGCGTCTGGAGTTCACCTTTATCTTTCTATAGTAGTTATGTCTTTATTAATATTTAGAGACAAATATTATTCCCTTGTGGTTATTTTTCTGATGTATTTGACTCTTGAAATATATTATTAGTTCTTACACTATTGACACCTAGTTTTGGGCATGATTAGTATTTTGCATAAGTTCTTTCCACATTTTTATAATACTTGTATGGTTCGGCTTTGTTCTAGAGGCCTTACCTTGGAATATTTCTATCTTTTATTTTTTTTGTATTAGTTTGAGTGATTGGATTACTTGTCAAGATACGCCACGACAAGTGTCATCATAACCTTCATTTTTGGGTTATGAAAAAGCTGTGTCACCACAAGTTATCGGAGAATGTTGTCACATTGACTGACGGTTTAAAGTAAAAAAGAACTCGAAATATTGTCTCCATAGGTTGAAAGTCACTGGACATTCAAGATCATCGATCTGTTGATGATGGTTTACAAAACTGCTAAGAGAAGTTTGAGAGAGGGGGGGGGAGATTTTTTATTGTGGGTTGATTTGTATTTTTGAACTGATTAAAATTTTTAAAAAATATTAATTGCATCCTCAATTAAATTAATTAAGTTTTAATTAAATCATTGACCCTTCCCTTTGATCAAAGTCACTAATATTCAAAGAAATACTTATAAGACACCTTTGGTTCAATTTTTTGTGTCTACTCATCATTTACCAGGTACCCACACTTTACTCCCTATTTTTTTTATAATTGCTTCCCACTTTCTCCCAATAAGTGTTAAAATAAAATTCCTATTTTTTGAACTCCATTGGTCTCTTTAATATGAACTGTACACACTTTAAAATGTTAAATTTGATTTATTGGTCATAAACTATCAAATATTTAATGAGTGAAAAGTTAATTGATAGAAAAATAATAATGTTTCCAAGATATCAACATTGATATAACTAAGTGAATTTGACCTGTTGAAAATATTGTGAGTTGTATAGCATATAAATTGGAAGCAAGCAATTAGGGAGCATTTGGTTGGGTTGGAAGGTGGATTGCAGGAGCAGAAGTAAATCATTGTGATTTAGGGTGTGTTTGGTATGAAGAAAATTTTTTTCGCGGAGAATGAATGGGCTTACTTATTTTCTAGTGTTTTGTAAGTAAAAAAAAATTATAACATCCCATGAACATTTATATGTAAGCTATTGAAACACAATGGGGTATGATGGGGGTGGAGAATGGGGTTCAGGGTGTTGGGTAACATGAATTTGGAATGTCGCTTGTGGAACTTATTTTTCCCGCTTCCATCAAGAAAGTCAATTTTCTCTTTTTAAAGAAACTTGTTTCATGGATGAATGGTTTTCAAAACATCTTAATAAACCAAATATGGAAAAATTGGAGTCATACCAAAACACGCACTCGGGATTTAAGAAAATCTCTCACTTATGGGCATTGTGATCGGGTATAAGTAAAAAGGTGGTCAATAATTTAGGTATTCAATATTCTCTCTCCCATTCTATATTCTTGATAATCATGGTTGTTTAGACCTTGGTCTTATCCCCCTAAAAGGTAGAAAAAATAGGAATTTTACTAAGAGTGTCCAAGTTGTTATATATGTATATAAAGTAATTTTTTCCTATATGGTATAAATTTCCAACTAATGGGGCTATGCCACTGCTCCTAGAAAAGTTTATTTCTAGTGCTAACTCAGCTAGAACCATGTACTCCAGGAATATACTTAAGAAACATAAGTCCTCACTATTGGTAATACTTAACTAAATAATTTTTACAACTTCTACACAAACGCCAGGTCTCAAACCCACAGAGTCATCATCAGCTAACCATTCATCAGAATGGTTGTCTCATACATCCACTTCCTTTCAATAGGTATTACCATACAATTTCTATTTGTTTAAAATAAAATCAATCGTACTTTGTATACTCATCATAGGAACAACATTGTATTTACCCAATTTTAGGATATTATATATGTTAGTTTTAGACATACTTTATGTTTTTCTACACTTGCATATGCAAACTCTGCTGGTCTACCTTAATGAAGTTAGAATTCTGTACTCTTATAAAACATATGAATCTAGTGGACATATTTTTGGTATATTTTTTGCCTCCTTTCCACAATTGGACACTTTGATTACACTATTAAATTGTGTATATCTGGAGAAAATTTATTCATTTTCCCTGGCATAATGTCGCTTTCATTACCACTTTATAGAACTATGTTTTGCAAGGAAGCCCATTTTTGTCAAAGCAAATTTCTTTTCTAAGAGGTCGGTCTCATGTTCGATGCTTCCTTGGGATCAATCAAATTGGATGAAGAAAAAAATGCAAATAAATAATATAAATTATCCAATTATGTTTTAATTTTTTGTGTAAATTTAGAGGTAGCCGCCTTTTTCTTTTTACCCTTTTCTGACTGAAATAACTATCAACGCTTAATACAAAGACTTCCATGTTGTTAACAGGAAATATCTGCCTTCAGTTAAATTTCAATGCTGCCTCGTCTCAACGAGTCCTTTCATTGGCTGCATTATGTTCTTCTTTGTTTTTGCACTTCTTATTGTTATAGCATAGAATTTATACAAATTGTACAAACAGCGGAAGCATGGTCTCGAATCACAAACTTACATATTAACAAAATAATATAATCTTAAAACAAAAACTGGAAAGCACTAATCTTTTAAATATTTTAGAATACTTATTTTCTGCTACGAAATTCAGGTCTGCAACCTTCTACTACTTTCTGACTAACTTTCTAATTAAAAACTTGTGCAGGCCAGGAACTTATTTTCTATAAAAAGGATGTCTTATTTATGAAATACCCACCGCTATGTATTCCCAATTTTTATTGAAGAAGAGAAGAGAAGAGGTAAAAAAACGTTTTTACCTTTAAGATCACCATAAAGAGAAAAAAAAATTTCATCCTTAAGAGCTCGTAAGAGCCCTTTAAAAAGAAAAATGAAAAACATTTTTATCCTTAAGAGTTCGTAATTCATGTTTAATCCAGAGATCATTTTCTATGTGGGGCAGAAAAACAGGGGTCAAGGATATCAAAGCAACACTTTTGACCCTAATTATATAAACTACCCAAATTTCTCTTAGGGTAGTAAGTAGAAGTTTAGTTAGCACACTTCACATGCGAGTATTTCATTAGAGAAGACAATCAAATAGTTCCTGGTACAACTATTCGAATTATTTAATTTATGTGAACTTAACATTAACTTTTTACTACGTTAAAGTAAAATAGGTTGATGTTATTAGTTGGTAGACAAGACACAAGCTATTTATTCTTTTTTATTTTTAATTCTAAAGATGAGTTCATAAATTAGACTAGGCTAATAAGCTAGACAGAGATCCAGTAGCCAATGCATGGCTAACAAAAATATTAGACTCAGCCACAACCCGGCTTCGTAGGTTAAAAGAAGATTGTTTAATTCATTTATTAAAGGTAGTTCCCCATGTGTCTACCTCAAGTGTAGCACACACAAACACAGGGGGAACTAGCAAAACATTTGTTCTTCCACAAAGGTGTTCCTTCCTGCCTTCCTTTGCTAGCGCACCAATGACACTATTTTTCTCCCTAAACACATGTTTTGGCAGCGCTGCTCCTATCTCCAACATTTGTGACCTGCATTCACAAATTATATTTCAATAGAGTGGTTGGTTAGCTTTGAGTGTATCTATTAAAGATTACAATCAGTATCGATTTGAATTGGCTTGAACCTATGAGCTACTTCTAAGCGCAATCCCCTTCATAGAGCTAGGATTTTTTCCATAAAAGAATTTATGTGGGGGATATGTTCACAAAATCCCATCTTCTAGTTGCTAAGACATCCCTTAAGACATCTCCTATACCCCTAGGGCCTAGTTTAACATTAGCTGATCCATCGATGTTAAGCTTGTAACATCCTATCGGAGGGGGTTCTCATTTCACTTGGATAATTATTTTAGCATCCAAGTTTGCATTATGCTTCATAATGAGAAGGTGGTATTCCATGGCCAGTTGAACACTGCTCTCAGGGGATGCAAGGTCCCTTTTATGATTAAAAGTGTTGTTATTTCTAGTTAGCCAAAGGCTCCACAGACAATGAGGAATGAGATCTTTCCAAGTAATGGTGGAGTTGTAAGTAACTTTGGAAGATGCTTTCTAGTAGTCCATCTAGCTAGAATTGTTGATGTTATTAAAGTCCATTCTAATAGGGGATGAGCTGGAAAGAGTAAGTTTTTGCCAGAATTGAAGAGCATTGGGGCAATGGAATAAAATATGGGAGATGTCTTCCTGAGAGGCATTGCAGAAGTAGTAATTATCAGGAATGTTCAGTCCAATCTTTTGTAGGTAGTTTCTGGTGGGGAGCTTTTCATGGTACATGAGCCAAATGAAGGTAATGACCTTGTTGGGGGTAGTATTCATCCCATATGTGCTTGAAGTTTGGATTATGGCTAACCATGTCTTGGTTGGGCCCCTTCTTAAGTCACCCTGTTATGACCCGAGGCTACCCCTAGTCGCGACAACGGTGCTTATAGTCACTAGTGACCACAAGCTAACCCATGAGCTAGAACTTGCTGTGAGAATTGAATAAATAGTAATGAAATACACTATCATAAGATAAACTAAGAAGGAAAATATAAATTTGAACACTAAAATAAGGAATCAATCATAAGTCTGAAATATCTGATAAAAACTAAAAGTAACTAACTAACTATCTGAAAGCATCTAAACTGGCTGAGGAGTTGATGGGACAAACCCCCAACTAACTCCGACTGATTGAATAAAATAAAGTATTAAAATAACTGAGTAAACATAATATGTACTGGATGGATGAGGACTCACCAATACAACTTCTAGATTATGCTGAGCTGTCTAACTATGGTCGGGAAATTGTATGTCCGAACCTGTGATATAAGACATCATAGCGCAAAGAAGAGTATGCGGTTTGTACTTTGAATGTACTGGTATATGAGATGAGGTTAGGCTGGTATACATGGGGTACTGTGCATGTGAAATAAGGACTAACTGAATAACATGAGATAACTGAACATGAATGCATGAAAAATGTAACATCTGAGAATACAAGTCCAAGCATAAATCTGTTATTTGAAATAAGTCTGAAATGTGAAAGATTGTACACTATATAACTATATAACTAAAAGTCTATTGTAATACCCTGTATTTCCCTAGCTTATTTGGCTCTAACTACATGGGTTATCCTATATTTTTTTTTTGAAATACTCATTATTTATCAGTTTTGAGCTTATCATTGCATAGGAAATTAAGTTAGCTTTCCAACAATATAAAATTTACCCAAATTTGATACCCGAACGAATAGTTAGAGACATTTTTGTAAAGCAGTGTTCCAACTGGAACTTCAACGCATTGCGGAGGCTAGCCAAATGGCAATTGTACAAAATCTAGTAAGCCAATGAGATAAGCCCACGTCGTGGAGCAGTTCCATTTCCAGTGCGATTCCGTGATCATGGCACATCACGCCAAGGAAAAAATTTGTATCCAGTGAGGCACCACGATGCCACCGCATCGCGCCAAGTCTCCAATTCCTAATTGTCAATTTCCAGTCGCGCTAATGGCCTAGGTCAGAAAAATTTGACAAAAATTTAAAGTTTTGTCCAGGGTTAAACTAGTTTTTTCCCATGATTTTTAATATGCCCAGATATGGGATTTAATCCCTAAAAATATTTTAAACCCATTCTTTATTAACTTTTTCCCCAAAATCAATAGGCTCTCTCTTAATTAGCAAACCCTAATCTTTAAGCAATCAAGAGCAATCCTCAAGAAAATCACCAAGAGCTTCAAGATTTAATATTCCCAGGTATGTTAAGTGTTCATTCATGGGTCTCTTTCACCCATGAAGCCCACATATCCAATTTAAATCCGAAGTTATGATCTTTTCAAGTTATTTATGATTTGAAATTGTAATTTTAACCATGAGATCCCATGAATCTTGTCCTATACTGTATTTTCACGAAATTGATGTTGATTATTACACTCCTCATGTTTAAATGCTATTGTACACAAATTTAATTCATGATTTATGATATTGGTAATTAAATTGTGCTTTTACTACAAGCTTTAAACTATTCTCACGATTGATGTACACCATGCATATCAAGTGTTTGATGAAATGCCTACAAGAGTGGATTTTAAATAAATGCTCCCATGTTATGTCCTTAAAGTTTAATACTATTTTACTCTTATTGTTATTGGGTCCTGGGGTTTTTGAATACCCAAAAACCACAGCTGTTTACTTAGTCTTATCTCCATATCTACAGAATATATATGAGCATTATCATATCAGTCAGTTAAACTCAAAATAGTTTAGTAATCCAACGTCATTCAGTTGGGAGTATGATTAAGCACCGAGCGAGTGCAGGGATGGCGGATTCCCCATCAGATAGGCAAAGTCATTAGTAGTAGTACCTGTAGTCCAGAACTACGTAGCCAACATAAGATATGAGAAGTCACCTGTCAGATTAGGCTTGACTATCTAACAGGGATCATCCATCAGTTTAGGCTTGACACCCTTAGTCCTTTGGGACAATACTGTACACTAGTTTAGTGGATTCTTACAGCCAGCATTAATACTCGTGGCATGGTAATAACGCCCTTCCAACAGGAGTTACAGGTTGGAACCCAAACTTGCTCATTGGGGCATGTCGGTTAGATGATAGCTCCCACAGTCTGAGTTACAATCTTAGTTCAGTTATTTAGTTTCAGTTGCTTGACCATAGCATACAGTTACCAGTAACTCAATTATCATATTTTAGTATTTACAGATTATATTCAGATGATGTTATATGCTTGGTTATACATCCCAGTATATACAGATTTCATGTATCATCAGTACTTACACTTTTCATACATCCTTAGTATTTACAGATTTCACGTATTCTCAGTATTTATGGACTACATGTATCCCCAGTGTCTTCAGATTTCATGCACTCTATCTAGTTTTACATGTTATATATCCATATTTCATATATACATACAGTTATTATTCTATTCATTTTCATGAAACCATGTATATCAACCTACCTCATTTAGCATACCAGTACATTCAAAGTACTGATAGCATACTCTTTTCTTGCGCCATGATGTATCATATCATAGGTTTGGACGCCCAGTTCCCGGATCATACCTAGACCTCTCAAACTATTAACCATAGCAGTGGTGAGTCCTCGTATTTTGAGGACAGACTATTTTATTTCATATTTTCCATTCAATAGTTAGTTGAAGTTAGTTGGGGCCTGTCCCATCAACTCACATTCAGTCAGATTAGAGGTTTTCAGACACTACAGTCAGTTATTTAGTATTTAGACTTCAGTTGACTTTATCAGATTATTTCATCAGTTGGTTTACATGTTTATCAGTTTTCACTACTTAAAACCTTATGGCTTATCAATTGTTCTTCCACTTATATTATATTTTATTCAGTGCTCACAACAGGTACCAACCCGTGGGTTAGCTTGTGGTCCCTCAGGACTGTAAGCACCATGTAAACGCCCAGGGTGTGCTCTCGAGGTTTACATCTATACACTTGGTCAAGTAAACCTAAACTAAAACTATACTAAATACTGTACTGATATTGTAGGAGGTATCATCTAACCGACATGCCCCAATCTGAGCTAATCGGGGTCTAACCTGTAACCCTAGTTGGAAGGTTGTCAGTATCGTGCCACGGGTATTAACACTAGCTGTGTAGGTCTACTAATCTAGTGTCCCAAAGGACTAAGGATTCACCCTCAACTGGCAGGTTCTCTAAAAGGGTATGTTTCACCCTCAATTTATAGGTAAGCACTTTGTCAACCCTCAACTGGAAGGTAGACAACTCTACCTTACGGTAGCTATATAGATCTGGAACTTGGGAATTGCTACTAAGGGTCACACCCTCTACTGTCAGGTGAGACCTTATCCCTGAGTTCACTTGGTGGTAAATCCTACTCCCAACTGAACTGACACTAATACAGGGATAGACTGAGCTAGACTAAACATTATTACATAATTGATAGTTCTCATCATGATTATAAACATATAAGTATACTGATAAGAGTCATGGATTAACTGTCTGTATACTTGAAAAGATGAATTTATATAAATCACATAGGTATCAGGTGTTCATAACCCACCAGAACTGAATAGAATTAACAAAAATGCCATATAAAAGCTTTAAAACCATAGTAAGGGATCATCATTCAAAACCCATCATTTAGATATTTCATCAAACACATGAGAGTCATGAACTTAAGCTTAGGAATGGCTAAAGCATACAGGAATAACATTATTACAAGACTAAAATCGTAACCTAGGGATTTAACGTGAAGATTACAACATTTAAAATATGTAATGGCTCCTCCCACTTGAAAAACACTTATAAACATAACTTATATTGAATTAACAAGAGATTCATGGAGATAATTCAACTTAAACATGAAAACTCATAATTTAAAACCAAAAAGGGATTCTTGGACCCTATGGGTGAAAGGAACCCATGGATGAACATCACACATACTCACTAGATGATTTTTTGAAGATTCTTGGCAATTTCTTGAGATTTGAAGCTTGAATTTCTTAATTTCTTGAGAATGGGTTAAGGTTTATTCTTGAGGAAAGTGGGGCTTCTTTTGAGTGGATTTATGATTGAAAGAGCAAAATAATTCTCTTTGGTGAGATAAATTGTGTTATGGACTGATTGGGTAAAGAAAAATGACCTAAATTCCCTTCATTATCGAGGAACAAAAAGATGGATGGGTGAAGGAGGGCGCATCATGTGCTCCAGAGTGGTGCACTGGAGGGGGCGCCGCGGGCTCTTGAGCGGTGCTCTAGAGAGGGAAGCTCAGGCTTTTCTTTGTGCTGCTACTATTTTGGTGATCTAAACACACCCCTACGCTCATCTGAAAATTTTGAAACTGACTCGATACACACCTGGAACAACCCTGATCATGAATCAACTTAAAAATCAATGTTATGAGGTCGGGAAGGTCAAAATTAATATCATCAAAGTTTAGGGGTCTTGGAAATGAATAATTCCCAACACTTGCTAACATTTTTAAGTCTTGGACCCCGGAAATCATATGCCAAATATGCATGACTGAAAACATGATTGCATAACTGAGTCTGAAATATGATACATGAACTGAATTGAATGTATACAAACACATAAAATGGATTACATAGATGAAACTGAGAATGGAAGAGAGTCAATCTAAAGAAAATCATTGCCTCAAGCTAAATCTGTGTTTGCGAAGAAAAGATAAGGGTAATTGGTTCACATATTTACTTCTGCTTCCCAAGTGGCTCCCTCAATGGACTAATTCCGCCAAAGAACTTTGACCAAAGGAACTTCTTTGTTCCTTAGTCTATGAATCTGAAGATCAAGGATCTCAATTGGGACTTCTTCATAAGAACGGTTATCCTGAGCATCCATGCTTTCTAATGGAACAACAATAGCTGAATAACCAATACACTTCTTCAACAGGGAAACATGAAACACTAGATGCACTGATGCTAAATCTACAGGCAACTCAAGCTCATAAGCCACCTTTCCAAAATGACTCTAGATTCTAAACGAGCCAACATATCCGGGATTGAGTTTCCCTTTCTTGCCAAATCTCTTCACTCCCTTCACGGGTGAAATTTTCAAATAAACCAAATCACCAACCTCAAACTCAAGATCTCTTCTCCTCACTTCTGCATAGACTTTCTAATGGGTTTGGGCTTTCTTTAGCCTCTCCTGAATCACCTGAACTTTCTCCATTACATCAGACACTATATCTGGACCTATCAAAGAAGCTTCACCTGCTTCAAACCAACCAATAGAAGATCTATATCTCCTTCTATAAAGAGCCTCAAATGGAGCTATATGAATACTAGAGTGATAACTATTGTTATAGTAAAACTCAATCTAAGGTAAGTGATCATCCCAACTACCTCTAAAGTTAATAACACATGATCTCAGCATGTCCTCTAAGTTCTGAATGGTCCTCTCTGCCTGTCCATGTGTCTTTGGATGAAAAGCATTATTGAGATAAACTTGGGTACCAAGACCCTTCTGAAAAGCCTTCCAAAAGTGAGAGGTAAACTGAGTACCTCTATATGATATGCTAGATAATGGAATCCCATGCAACCTAACAAACTCCCTAATATAGAGCCTGTCATAATCCTCAGCTGAGTAAAAAGTATGAACTAGCAGGAAATGGGCTGATTTAGTTATTCTGTCTATAATGATCCATATCGAATTATGCTGACGATGCATGCAAGGAAACCCTGTCACAAAATCCATGTTCACCACCTCCCATTTCCAAGTGGGGATATTGAACTCCTGTAATATACCACTAGGCCTTTGGTGTTTAACCATAACCTATCGACAATTAGAACACTTAGCTACAAACTCTGCAATATCTGTCTTCATACCACTCTACTAATAGATTTCCTACAAGTCATGGTACATCTTAGTAGCTCTTAGATGGATATAGTATCATGCACCATGTGCTTCTACAAGTATTCATTGTCTCAATTCATCAACATACTAAACACATAATCTACCCTAACAAAGAAGCACACCATCTCCCATTTGGGAGAAAACTTCCACCTTTTGATCTCTAACCGCCTCTTTTAACTTAACCAAACTAGGATATCTGTCTAGCTTTTATTTTTCTTCGGCAACCAAGGATGATTTTGAACCATTCTGAACCTATATACTACCTTCCACTGAATCAAACAATCGTACACCTAATCTAGCAAGCTGATAAACCTCACTGACTAACTTCTTCTTATCCTCCTCAACATGCACTACACTACCTATGGACAACCTTCTAAGGGCATCTGCTATAATATTGACCTTTCTCGAATGATACAACACACTTATATCATAATCTTTCAACAACTCAAGCGACCTTCTCTAACAAAGATTCAAATCTTTTTATGAGAATACATACTATAATATTTTTTGATCCATGAAAACATCAACATGAACCCCATAAAGGTAATGTCTCCATATCTTCAAAGCAAACATAATAGTTGCTAACTCAAGATCATGGGTAGGATAATTCTTTTCATGGGGCTTAAGCTGTCTAGAGACATAGGCTATGACCTTACCTCTCTGCCTTAATACACAACCAAGAATAACTCTAGAAGCATCATAGTAAATCAAAAATCCTTTTGAACCATTTATCAAAGTCAATACTAGAGCAAAAGTGAGTCGAGTATTCATCTCTTGAAAACTCTTCTCACAAGAATTTGACCATTGGAATTTGATTTTCTTCTGAGTCAATCAAGACATGGGGGATGTAATAGAAGAAAACCCCTCAACAAACCATCTGTAATAGCTAACCAAACCTAAGAAACTCTTGATATTTGATGGATAGATAGGTATGGGGTAGTTCCTCATTGCTTTGGTCTTTTGAGGCTCAACTCTAATGCCATCATTAAAAATAATAGGGTCAAGGAAAGCTACTGATCTTAGCCAAAATTTGCACTTACTGAATTTAGTGAAAAACTGATAAGCTCTAAGGGTCTACAACACAATTCTCAGATGGTCTACATGATCATTATTACTATGAGAATAGATAAGAATATCATCAATAAAGACTATGATGAACACTTTGTTTATTAAATCCATGAAAGCTACAGGGGCATTCATTAGTCTAAAGGACATAACTAAGAATTTGAAGTGACCCTACCGAGTTCAAAAGGATGTCTTTATAATGTCACATTGTCTGACTCTAAGCTAATGATAGCCAGATCTGAGGTCTATCTTAGAGAAATAACTGGCACTCTAAATTTGATCGAACAAGTCATCAATTCTGGGGAGTGGATACTTATTCTTAATTGTGACTTTGTTTAATTAATGATTTATAGATTCACATTCTGAGAGAATCATCTTTCTTATGCACGAACAAGACTATAGCTCCCCATGAGGAAACACTAGGCTGATGAAACTCGTATCTAAGATATCTTTCAATTGCTTTTTCAACTCTTTAAGCTTATATGGAGCCATTCTGTAGGGTGGAATAGAGATAGGTTGTGTATTTGGAAGGAAATCTATTTTGAAGTTAATTTCCCTTTCAAGAGGAACTCCAGAAAGGTCTTTAGGGAACACATCTAGAAATTCCCTTACTATGAAACTGACTCGAGACTTGGAGTCTCAAAACTAGAGTCTTTGACTTAAAAAAGATATTAAACACACCCTTTAGATATCTTTTTTCTTGCCTTAAGATAGGAAATAATCTGATCCCTAAGCATAGAGGTACTACCCCTCATTCAATGAATGGTTCATTAGGAAACTGAAACTAAACAAATCTATTTCTACAATCAACTGAGGCATAACATGAGTAGTGTCAATCCATAATGAGAATGACATCAAAATCAGTTATCTCTAACTCTATAAGATCCACTGAGGTAACTTTCTGAGACACTATAACTAAGCAGTTCCTGTATACCTGCCTGGATACAATGGAGCTACCTACTGGAGTAGACATTGATAAAGGTTCTGCTAAAAATTTAGGAGTGACACCAAAATTAACTAATATATAAGGATTTACAAAGGAGAGTAAAGCTATGAGGTCTAATAAAGCATAAACATGTAGATGAAAGACTTGTAATGTACCCATAGCAATATTAGGAGAACTCTCTTAATCCTGTCTAGATTAGAGTGTATACAATCTATTTTAACCTTTACCACTAGTTGCACTGGAGGTTGTGGCCTACTGAGTCGGGCGACTAGCTGGAACTGAAGGATGATTAAACTGACCCTGATGGCCGTCCTTTCGACAATCTTTGACTCTGTGGCCTAGCTTGCCATATCAAAAACACACATCACTGCTGGCTTTACACACTCTCTAATGATACCTACCATACTTCCCATAAAGTAGATTAGAACGAACGTTGTTCACATAACCTTGGGACTTGGAGCCTTGCGCTCTATCCTGACTCTCTTGCCTAAACTTAGGCACTGGTGCACTAGCTGATGGTGGACTGGGAATGGGGATACAGATTTCTAACAGAATTGAGAATGGTTAAAACCCTCTTACCTTGGCTATAAAAAATTAAAACTACCTGTTCTGGCCCTTTTATTCTCTCTCTCCTTCTCCATAAGCTTCTCTTTCTCACTCTAATAAGCATGAACCGTAATTCTAGATAAATCAATCTCCTTAATCAATATTGTGGTCCTACACTTCTTTGCCACTTTATTAGATACACCAAACACAAACTTACTCATTATAGACCTATTATCAGCCACTATCGAAGGAGCATACCTCACCAACTAAGTAAACTTAAGAAAATATTCCTTCACACTCATACTACCCTGCTTCAAGTTGATGAACTCCTATCATTCTTCCACTACTTATACTAGGTGTAAGTTACTTCCTGCAACTGATATGCAGCCAACTCTACACTCTCACTCGATGAGACACCCATAATAGCTATCACTTTCGAAACTATATCGAGAAACTCCTGCGGATCCTCCTCAGACTTGGATCCCGAAAATAAAGAAGGATTTATTTAGGTAAAGTCCTGAATCCTAGATGCAACTGTATTTGCCACTAGAATAGTGTGGGAAATAGCCTGTTGATTGTTCTAAGAAGCTACTAAATGAGCTAATGCAATGAAAGCAGCTCTGGACTCAGCGTGTAAGACATGTTTATTCAAGAGATCTTTCTAACTAGGCAGTAGTGCGGGCTGATTCCTATTCCTTATTCCGTTGTTTCTTTTAGGAGGCATTTTCACTAGACGGAATGAAAAATGAGTTAGAAAGGGAGTTTAAGTAGAGTTCATGCCCTTTCACATGACAAAAATACTGAAAAAAGGGAAATTTTTCCTAAAATGTCTTGTAGCCTCTTGTCCATACGTGTGGCATGCTTCATACCCATGCATAATACTCTACTTAACGCGACTTTTAGACTCTCTAAGACACTTTAAAACTCTAGGCTCTGATACCAATTTTTTTCATGACCCGAGGCTATCCCATAGTCATGACAATAATGCTTACGGTCACAAGTGACCATAAGTTAACCCATGAGATGGTACCTTCTGTGAGCACTAAACAAATAGTAATGAAATACATGTGTAGAAGATAACAAAAAAGAAAAATATAAATCTGAATACTGAAATGAGGAATAAATAATAAGTTTGAAACATTTGATAAAAACTAAAAGTAACAGATTAAATGTCTAGCTGACTGTCTAAATATCTGAAAGCCTCTAAACTGACTGAAGAGTTAATGAGATAGACCTGCAACTAACTCTGACTGACTAAATAAAATGAAACACTAAAATGACTGAGTAAACATAATATGTCCTCGATGGATGAGGACTCACCACTATCTCTTTTGGATTATGCTGAGCTATCTAACTATAGTTGGAAAACTGTGTGTTCGAACCTATGATATAAGACAACATAGTGCAAAGAAGAGTATGCGACCAGTACTTTGAATGTACTGGAATATGATATGAGGTTAGGATGATATACATAGGGTACTGTGCATGTGAAATAAGGACTAACTGAATAACATAAGATAACTAAACATAAATACATAAAAACTATAACATCTAAGAATGCAAGTCCAAGCATAAATCTTTAATTTGAAATCTAAAAGACTGTAAACTGTATAACTATATAATTGAAAGTCTGTACACTTGGTTAAGAAAATCTGAACTAAAACTATACTGAATACTGTACTAAGACTGTGGGTGGTATCATCTAATCAACATGCCCCAATCTGAGCTTATCGGGGTTTAACATATAACCCTAGTTGTAAGGGAGTCTGTACCGTGCCACGGGTATTAACACTGGCTGTGCGAATCTACTGATCTAGTGTCTCAAAGAACTAAAGAGTCACCCTCAGCTAGCAGGTAGTCTAAAGAGATATGTGTTACCCTTAACTGCCAAGTAAACATTTTGTGAAACCTCAACTGGCAGATAGACAACTCTACCTATGCTGGCTATGTAGTTTTAGAACTTTGGAATTACTACTAAGGGTCACACACACTACTATTAGGTGAGCCCTCATCTCTGAGTTTACGCGGTGCTAAATCCTACTCCCAACTGAACTGACACTAATACTGGGACAGACTAAACTAGACTGAACATTATTACATAACTGATAGTGCTTATAATGATTATAAACATATAAGTATACTGATAAGAGTCATAGATTAACTGTTTATATACTTGAAAAGCTGAATTTATATAAATCACATGGGTATCTGGTGTTCATAACCCACCAGCACTGAATGGAATTAACAATAATGCCATATATAAGCTTTAAAACCATAGCAGGGGATCATCGTTCAAAACCCATCCTTTAGGCATTTCATCAAACACATGAGAGTCAGAACTTAAGCATGGGAATGGGTAAAGCATGCAAGAATAATATGATTACAAGACTAAAATCATAACTTTGGGATTTAACATAAAGATTACAATATTTAAAACATGTAATGGCTTATCCCACTTGAAAAACAATTATAAACATAACTTGTAATTGAATTAACAAGAAAATCATGGAGATAATTAAACTTAAACATGAAAACTCATAATTAAAAACCAAAAAGGGATTCTTAGACTCCATGGGTGAAAGAAACCCATTTATGAACATCACACATACCTTACTAGATAATTTTCTGAAGATTCTTGGCAATTTATTAAGATTTAAAGCTTGATTTTCTTGATTGCTTGAGAATGGGTTAGGGTTTGTTCTTGAGGAAAGTGGGGCTTTTTTTTTTTTAGAGAAATTGTGATTGAAAGAGAAAATAATGCTCTTTGGGGAGCTAACTTTCATGTTATAGACTGATTGGGTGAAGGGAAATGACCTAAATGCCCTTAATTATAGAAGAACAAAAAGATGGATGGGTAAAGGAGGGTGTACTGTGGGCTCCAGAGCGGTTCATTGAAGGGGGCATCGTACGCTCTAGAGCGGTGCATTGCAGGCTCATCCTAGTGCTACTACTATTTTGGTGATTCAAACACACCCTTACGCTCGTCTAAAAATTCTGAAACTCACTCGAGGAATATCTAGAATAACCCCGATCATGAATCAACTTAAAAATCAATGTTCTGAGGTTGGGAAGGTCAAAAATAAAATCATTGAAGTTTCAGGGTCTTGGAAATGACTAAGTACCAACAGTTAGTTAAATTTCTATGTCTTGGACCTCTTTAACATGACATTGAGAGCTGAAATAAGCTAAGACTTTTATAAGGCATTACACAATCATAGACACTTCTGGTTGAGAACAGGCCATTACTAGTGAGGGACCAAACAGGGGTGTCCTCTATAAGGCTGTTAAGCTTGATAGGATAACTATTAAGGACATGGATCAAATTCTGGGGAAGATTAAAATAAATTTTGGAGAGGTCCTAGAAGTAATGCCATAGCCTCTTTTCCTCCTAGGATGTCTTTGATATTTTTTGAGAAGGACTTGAGCCCAAAGACTTTTGGTGTTCTTAAGGATTTTCCATGCTAGACTGGTATTGAGAACCCTATTCCTTAGTTCATCCTTGTGTAAGCCAAGGCCTCCAACATCTTTTATTTTGGTGATGGTATTCCAACTGAGTAAGTAGAGCTTTTTTTTTCTAAGCATTACTTCCTCAGATGAAGTCCTTTTGGATTTTATTAATGTTGTCAGTGATTCTAGTAGGGATCTTGATGTAATGCGTGATATTGGTAGGGATACTATTAAGAGTAGCTTTAGCCAGAATAGTTCTACTAGTAAAGGTGAGGAACTTAGTTTTCCAGGCTGTTAACTTGTTATTCATATTATCAATAATGAATTAAAAGTCACTGTTGGTAGGCTTTTTGTTGAAGATGGGGTACCCTAAGTACGTACCAAAAAAGGAACTGACCCCCATCCTAAGAATGAAGGAGCAGATGAGAGAAGTATCCTTGAAATAGTTTTTGGAAAAAAGGATCTTTAACTTAGAGTGATTAATCCTTTGGCCTAAAAGGCAACAGAAGGAGATGAGAATGTTAGTGATAGTTGTACAGTTATCCTGATTAGCTTTAGAAAATAGGGTGAGATAATCAGCAAATAACAAATGTGAAATTTTTTGACCACTAGTAGTGATGTTGATGAGGTCTAGACTTTTAGATGGAACAACTTTATCCAACTCCCTAGACAACCTTTCCATGCAAAGAATGAAGAGGTAGGGGATATATGATACCCTTTCCTTATTCCTCTAGTGGCGTAGAAGTAGGGGGTTTTACTTTCATTCATAAGGATGGAAATTGAGCTGGTGGAAACACAAGCCATGATGACTTTAGATAATTTACGAGGGAAGTTAAAGTAAGAGAGAGTACTCTTGATAAATGACCACTCTAGCCTATGAAAGTCTTTATCAAGATCAATTTTAAGGATAGTTTGGGGGTTCTTGCCTTTAATTTTCCCAAAGTGGGAGATATATTCCTAAACAATGATGGAATGGTCACTGGCTCTCCTTGTGGATAGAAAGATAGCTTGGCTAAGAGAAATGAAATGTGGTAACAGAGGCTTAATTCTGTTAACCACTATCTTGGTGATGAGCTTGTTGCTGGTGCTGCAAAGGCCACTATCTAGGGGGCATGATATAGTTGGTGAAGATTTCTTTGCAATATTCTTCAGTCTTTGCTCCAACTAGTTGCTAGAATTTTTGGTAGAAGAAAGGGTGAAACCCATCAGGGCCAGGGACCTTGTAAGGTTTGAAGAAACTGGGGGCACTATGGATTTTATTATCTCTTAAGTGGGCATCCAAATTGGCAAATTGATCAAGTAGCTAGTCAGTAATGCCCTCCTTTAGGTTATTATTCTTGAAGAAGGAGAAGGTATGGTCTGTAGCATAAAGATCTGTATAGAATTAAAGGATATGGTTGGTGATCTCTTCATCCTGGTGTAGTCTATTTCTAGCCTCATCAACACAGAATACAATTCTATTCCTTCTTCTTCTAGTAAGAGTGGAAGCATGGAAGAATGAGGTATTGGAATCTCCCCTAGAGATCCAATTTACTCTAGACTTAATTTTCTAGAATTCCTCCTCACTCTAAAGAATACCATCATATTCAATAGTGAGGTTATGTTCCAGCTGGGAGAAAGGTTCTATGCTGGTAATGGTGAGACTTTTAAATACCATCTATCCTAGAAAGAATTTCATTCATCTTCTTAAAGATGTTACCAAAGACATTAGTATTCCAGACAGAAACCTCTTCTCGAAAGGTAATGATGGATTAAGTGAGGTTACTTAGGGGTAAAGCACCTATGAATTAAGTCCTCATAGGATGGGTGACTACACCACATGGGTTCTAGTCTAAAAGTCTTGTTATTGGTTGGAGGTTTATTCTTAGAGAAGGAAAGAAGAAAGGGACAGTGATCAGACTTGGTCCTATAGAGACGTGTTATAGTTGACTCTGAATATCTTTTAATCTAAGAGTAATTAGCAAGACATGTATCAAGTCTTTCCTGGATTAGACAATGCATATTCCTATGCCTTTTATTGGTTCAAATGTATTTACAACCTTTAAAACCTATGTTTATCATGCTACATTGGTTAAGACATTGTTTAAAATCATGTATTCTTCTATGAGAAGGATTATTTCCCCCAAGCTTCTCAGTATAACTTAGGACTTTATTGAAGTCTCCTCTAATGATCTAGTCCTCATTGTGGGATTGGGCTAATTGGTAGAGTTCTTCCTAAAGGAAAAGCCTAGTGTCAAACTCAGGACTTGCATAATTGTAGAAAAAACCAAGGTTTGGGATCAGGAGGTACCTTAACCATCATATGAACACCTTGACCAGTAATGGATATGATATCCAACTTAAGGGTATCCTCTTTACACATCCTAACAATATCCCCTTTAAGGCATGTTGTACTAGACTGGACCTCTACATCAAACTTAAGAGTCTTGGTAAGGGCCTTATATTCTATCATCTTGGTTTCCAGCAGCACGGGCATCGAGGCTTGTAAGTTTCACTATGGCTTCACATTGCCTTTGGAAATTTTAACTATTGGATCCCCTTGTGTTCCATATAATGATCTTTATCTCTAGAGGTTACTGGTATGGTTGTGATAGCAAACTCTACCCTTTTCCCACCTCAGATGTCTATGCTTGACCCCTGTAGAGGCTCACTGTGGCTGCTGGAGGGGGGTATTATACCCCATGTTCCTCATAATTAGAGAGAACATCTTTATTTACTTTGTATAGAAAGCTATAATAGCTGTGTTGGAGGCTCACTGAATTTTTTTAGTAGGGGTTTTTTTAGAAGAAAGTATTCGATGTTTGGTTCTCCAAAGCTCACTAAGACTTACTCGAGCTCCAGGTTATTCTCTTTTGGTTCTTCTAGAATGGAGATCTCTCTCTTTCTTTAGCCTTCTCCATCTAGAACTAGGGGGTTCTATGGGATGAGGTTAAAGTTTAGGAGCTGGGTAGGTAGGTGGTGGTGGGGTAGAGGGGAAAACTCTTAAATATGTATTCTATGAGGGAGCTCAATTCCTCTGTGTTCATCATATCCAATGTGCCCATCAGCTAGGCAAAGTAGAGAGTTTATCCCTGAACTTGGTTGCCTAAGACTTATATTATCCAATCCACCCCTCTTTGATGACTTGGTCTTAGATTATCAGGATTATTGGTTGATCCCCCACTATTACACAATGGGTTATTGTACTTTCATGTATAATTAGTTCTACCTAGGATATCAGAGACCTTTTTAGTGGGGGTGGTGCTGATATGAAGACTAGTGTCTCCTTCAGTTGTTTGTTCGGGGACTGTGGACTTGCCATTTTTGAATGAAGAGGAGGTAGCTTGGAGAGTTGGAGTGGTTTCACTCTTTGACCATTTCTTATAGTCGGTTGAAGGGGCTGAGTTAATTGATGCGATAACTTTAGTTACTTTAATCGATATAAGGGCATGATTACAATACACAGGGGGAGTAATTACTACTAGAGGAAGATGCAGCATCGGAGACCTCTAATGGAGTGTCTAAAGAATTGGAAGTGATAGATGGCCTGTGGGCTCTATTTGCTTTTTTTGGAGTTAATAGGTGAATTATCAGTGGAATGAAGTAAATGTCCACTTGTGGGGTATAATTAATGTGGGGGTTGGCACATCTTCCTTCTTTAGTGTTGACTTTGAGAGTAGTCCCATTGTTAGATTCCCCTGCTTTAATTTTTTTATTTATTTTATCATTATTTTTTTTGTTATTATTGATGGGCTTACTTTTATTAGGTAAATCAGATTTATTATTGACAATCACCTTCAGTAATTCATTCTCTTCTAGTAACAATTGTTCACAATTCTTAAGATTCTAAAAGTGTTGAAGAGATTTATGGTAGGTTTTTGATGGTCTTGATTAATAATGCTAGAAAGAGTGGTCTTAGGGGACTTACCTCACCCAGTTGCTGGTGGTGTGAGGCTTACCTATGTTGAAGGCTTTTCTGTGCATATGTTTGGTCTTGTTATTCCCTGGCTACCATGGTTTTTTCATTTAGGGAAGGTGAGGACCCGCCAATACTCTTTGTTGTGTAGGTTGTTATCGTGTAAGGTAGAGGGGATATCTGGTAAGTGAAATGATGAGTGTGTGAATGTACATCTATGCTGAATATGGCCAATTCTCCCATAAGTAGTACATAGGATTCCTATGTATGCCCTCCCCATCGTACGCTACCTTTTTCTTATGATTCCTAATTATGATGTGGCTCTTGCTGTTTCTTCCAAGGGTACTTATATGTATATATTTGCACATCGTCCCCTCAAGGTAGCAGAGGTACAAGTGTCTATTCTTAATAGTGACCCCAACTTTCTTCTGATTCTTCATTAGATTTCCTTATCATAGAATTTGGTGAGCAATTAGGGTAATCTTATCTAAATGGTTGAGTGGGTTAAAGTAGATTCCGTAGGGAAAAAATTTGGTTCCCATTTCTATACTGTTAGGAAACTAGTGGTTAAGAACCATGGTCCTTCATGCAATACTTTGTGCAGACCGTCTAGGTGTGCAAATTTTGATATGAAATAGTCCTTCCCCAAATCAATTTGAGTGAGGGGTTTGGAGAGTTTCCAGAGGTCAACTAGTTTGTTAGTCATATAGTTATCAGCTAGTTTTTTCCCATATAGCTTAATGATAACTGAGAATCTCCAAGGGTGGTATATTCCACTTTGGTCCTCCGATGTAAGTTGAATTACCTCTGAATCATAAATGGTTTCTGTGGCTTCCATTGTAGATTTTGGACTATAAAGTATGTTAGGTTCTGGAGTTCTATTTAGGAGTACCACCTTGAAGGATTGCTCTGCTGATTTGTCCAGGATTGCTGGGTCTTCTTCCATACAAGTTATTATATCCAGTGGTTCTGGTGGGTTTGATGGAATTTGGTGCGGGATTATACCATTTTGAACTGGGATCATCGCCAATACTTTTCTCTCTAGATATCTTGATAGAAGTCAGAGGAACAATGTTACCAAGGTGTTTTCCTTTTTTCGCTCACTTGTATAGTTACTGTAGTATTATGACACAAGCTATGTTTAATGTAGATTACATATGGTCCTGTATCCATTTCATGTTATTGGTGTGGTCTGGCAATAGTATAGGCTTGTAGAAGACTTGTGAAACCATAATGGGGGGTTCACTAGGTTAAGGATTTTAAGCCTATAAATATAAGTCTAGGTCCTCTCTTCTAACTTAACTTAAGACGTATTCCCATAAGCTATCACCCATCATAAGCAAAGGAGAGGAACACTCAACCTAGTTCATCTATGGTTAAGTGTTGCTATGGCGGATAAAGGTATGCACCTTTCCTTTTGCATATTCCGTTACTTTATAGATGTTCTTGGTTTATGTGAATATTTATTGCTTTTCTTTGTTAATTTAACACTTGATTTCAAGATCTTTTCACATAGATTTTGAACCCTATTAATGTTTATGAGATGAACAGTGTCTTCTACCTCCATATTAATTCTATTACAAAAACTTTACTAGTCAGATTTTGATGTATTTGTGACTGAAAATTGAACTATGACTTTCTAGGAACTATGATATATTTATCTGGAAACTTAAAAATAATTGAGTTTTGAAATTTTTTTGATATCATCACTAATTTTATTTTATTTTCTGATGCATTTGTCATTTAGAAAGTGTTGAGAAAGGTGTTAAATTTTCCTATTTTTGATATTGTAAACTGTATCATTGTTGGCTAAAGTAAAAGTCCACAAATGTGTGCTAAGGCGGCTGTTGGGAACTTATTTATTTATTTTTCAATTGTGTTTGGTGCAAAACCTTAATTAAGATATAAGGATTATTTTAGCCTATTTAACCAACTTTGTCCCTTCTTGAATAAAAAACAAGCTGCATTATTTAATTAATAAAATTAAAAATTTAAGCTATTGTTTATAAAAGATATCAAATTGTTATTTATTTATTCTATGTGAATTTGGTTCCACTTGAATTGTAACTAAAATCAGATTTATAATATTTTTAATTGTTTAGTTACTTACTGGGTCGGATGAGCAAATTAAAGCAATAACATGTTGAATCCCTGAGATTGAATTTGTTTTGTAAATTTGGGTAAAAAATGTTCACCAAATTTACCTATTTACTTTGCTTTATGAGACTTGTTTAATCTATTTTGAGGGATATCACTAAGTTAGAACACGCAATGGTCTGCCCAAAGGGGATTTATTGTGTGTTTTAAATTAATATTGTGATGAGTCCCATTATGTAAAAATATTTTGATTCAGTAAATTTGTCTGCCCAAACTGGATAAGTTTCTAATATTGAAAATATTTTCTTGCCCTACCCAAAGGGGGGATACTTGTTGATGTTGTGGGACTCATCTTTGTGATAAGACTATTATTCTTATGCCTTGCTATTTTGATAAATTCATTCATGTTGTGTTTGAGCAGTTACCATTTCTGTGAACAATAACAATGCTGAAGTTGTGATTTTGCCGAGCTTTAACTTTAAGCAATTGAAAGAAGATCTTAAATTTTCTTTGGGCATGGCTAACATAGATCAATTCTTACATGAGATTGAACCTCTATCTCTCACTGATTCAAGTACAACTGCTGAAAAAGAATTTTATGCTAAGTGGGAGAGATCTAATAAGTCATCAAAACACCTAGGCTGTGGATGCTTAGAAAATTTCCTTAGTTGGAGCTTCTGGACTAGGTATGACTATAAGGAAATAGTCATACCCTTGGATACGACCTAGGGACCCCCTCTCGTATAATAGGCAGTGTGGAGGGGGTTACAAATTATCCAAGATATGACTTAGCCTCCCTATGGTAGTATATTAGGGTACGAGTCATACACTACCTAGTCATATGGAGTGTTGAGCTTGACCTAGATAAAACTATCTTAGGTAGAGCTTGGGTATACAGTTTGGGGTACTGTAATACCCCATACTTCTACTTAGATTAAAATTGTCCCAAGTATGTTAGAAACTCACTTTGAAAGATGAATCCACTTTTATATACGTGGAATTTTTAAAATTTTAACTTTTTTTCATGGGGGAAATTGAATTATCTTTTCAACAATACCAATTTTGTCAAAATCCGATATCGGGGTAGAAAGTTATGGCCGTTTTACAGAAAGCAGTCAAAACTGCCCAGGTGCGACGATGAGGGCTGACGGACCATCGAGCTAGCGATGGACCGTCGCCCAAACCATCGCAGTGGAGGAAGTGAGACCACATTCTTCCTAACGATGATAGCTTAGGCCGACGGACCATCGCCCAAGCCATCGTAGGAGAGGCAGTGAACCCCTATTCTGCCTAGGTGCGATGGTGAGGATCGACAGACCGTCAACCCAGCGATGGACCATCACACCCACCGTTGTATAGTTTGTTCAGTTATTTTAAAAAGGTATTTGGGTACTTTTCTACCCTTTTTAACCCCTAATTATATCAGATCAAGGGTCATAAGTTCATTATCCATCTATAACATCAAATTAGGGTTTTCTCTCAAAAATAATCCCCAAGAAACAAGATTCAAATCTTCTTCAAGAAACTAAGAGATTGAAGTTCTTCAAGTCCAAGAACTTCAAGAAACTCACAACCTAGGTATGTCATGTGTTGATTCATGGGTCCCTTTAACCCATGAAGCTTAAGAATCTCTTTTCAAAGTCCAAGATTTGTGTATTGAAGAATGGTCATGATTTATATTGAATTAATATTCATGTTCATGATGTTATGGGGTTTTGATTCATGTTTAAAATTGCATATTCCAATGATTGACCCTAGGATGTGATGATTTGCATAATAATTATGATAAACCCTTAAATTTATATGTTGATTGGTGTATCCATGATTATTATATGTGTTAATGATTGTATAACCGAAGCATGCTCCCTATGTGTTTGATTAAATGCCTATGGGACGGAAAAGTGCTATACTAGTATGATAATATAAAATCCCCATTTATGTACATGTTTATGCATGTCAAGTGTTTGATGAAATGTCTTACTCGATGAGTTATGGATACATGTGTGGCCTGTGGTGCTTTAGAAATTGTAATTCATGAATTCTTCAACTTATTGTATTATGGATTGTGATGTTGGTCATGTATTTGAGAAAGCCATGCTTTGTCAGTTTTATGTTATCGAGTCCTGGAGGTACTTGTACCCAATAATTAGTTGTGTGCCTAGAGCCAGTGTCATGTTTTCAAGATACTCTCAGTCGAGCCATGTTCATAGAAATTCTGTCAGTCATGTGACTAGGAAAACTCAGTAATCTCAGAAACCTGAGAAATTCAATAATCTCTGTAGTATTTCGTTAGTCAACGAAACTCAGTTAACTCAAATCCAGTCAATTTAATTAATCATGTTTAGTGTCTATCCAGATGGGAGTAGAAATTAGCACTGAGTGAACCCAAGAATGGGAACCCACCTGTTATATGAGGGTTTGATTCTTAGAAGAAATCCTTGCATTCTAGAACTATGTATCCAGCGTAGGTTGACACATCATAGCCTATTATATGAGGGTAGATAAGGTGGCTTAACCTGTTATATAAGGGTTCCCACCATTCTCACTAGAGTTACCTATTATATGAGGGCTACTTACAGATTGTCCTTACCAGTGGAGCAATATTGACACCCTTCCAATTAGGGTTACAGATTGGACCCCAACTCAGCTATAATTCATTATTTGGGGCATGTCGGTTAGATGACTACTTCCCACAGTTTCAGTATAGAATCAGGACTGTTAGATATAGTCATTATAGTCATTCAGTCTTAGTAATAGAAATTATATAGTTCTACAAGATTCATAACTGTCAGATACAGTCAACTCAAAACAGTACGGAACTCAGCTAGTTCCATCAGAACCTAGAATGTCAGATACAATCACTTGGTATTAGTTATTTCAGTTATTTAGATATCAATATCTTTTGTTGTCAATACTCAGATTCAATAATCATGTTATTATGAACTCAGTTATAGTTATTATGTAGTCATGCATATATTCTCACGTTCATGTTATGCATTCAGTTAGTGTAGTTTTGTATTCAGCCTACTTCACATGTATACCAGTATATTCAAATGTATTGACGCATTTCCGCTATGGTATTTTATACCATAGGTTCAGAAGCATGATCTCCAGAGCATCAATAGTATTCCAGTCTCAGCAGTGAGGCCTCATCCTTTGAGGACATGACCATTACTTTATTATCTCATTAATTAATTTATTTCAATAGTTGGAGTTAGTTGGGGACATGTCCCATCAACTCCTTATTCAGTCAGTTTAGTCAGTTAGAGGCTTTTCAGACTATCATGTTGAGACAGTTTATTTTAGGTTTTGTTTTAGTATTATGATACCATATCATTCAGAGATTATTTTATCAGTATTGAACCTTATGGACTTACAACCTTTATTTTTGCATTTATACAATACATTATGCAGTGTTCAGGTACAAATATCAGTCATGGGTTAGCTTGTGGTCCTTTGGGGTCATGAGCACCCTGTAGCATTTTAGGTACCAGATTCTGGGCATTACAGGTACCATTCGTACCCTTGGGCATGATTCATGAATGTGTGGTCATACCTTGTTCAGTGTAGGGGTCCTTGGTAAGGCCTGGGTATGAGTTAGGGTACCACTCTTACCCTAAGGTAAGGTTGAGCTAAGTGAGTCGTACCCATCTAGGAAGTTTTCAGCCTTTATGTGAAGGTCCCTATAGACATTTTCCACCCCAAAACCCTTATGTACCCTCACTATATAATGTATTGTAGCCTCCTAAACATATTTTTGATAGATCAAACATTCAAAATACTCTCTCTATGACATTCTTGAAGATTTGGAGGCTAGGATTCCAAGGGGTGTTTATCTAGAGGCAAGGAGAAGTCAACTTCTTATTTAAATCAAGTTGTATTAAGGCATGTGACTCTTTATCTTATTATTATCTCAAATATCATGTATTTTAAGCATGGATTATGACTTGTAAATGGTGATTTTGAAATCAAATATTAAGGATTTTTAGCCTAGTATGAGTAATATTTGGTCTTGCTTAGACTTGTGTTTATACCTAATATTGGGGATGATAGCATATGTGGGTTCTTGTTGTTCATGGTTTAACAAATGGATCTTGATTAACCTTAATATTGATGAGTTTTATTTTGATTTTGTCCTTGGTAAAGGCATGCCCACAAGGTGTTTGTGAAAATGTTTAAGAGAAATGTCTAGTCACATGTTGATGATGTTTTGAACTTGGAAAATGGCCCAATAAGTATAAGTTGGTTGTAAATGTTATGGTAAAGACCTTATTATCTATGTGATAATTTATGATTTAATTTTTAATAGTTTGATGGCTAAAAGGGTTAAAGTCCCTAAATATGAACTTGAATAGTGTTTGAACTAATATGTCAAATAAGAATGTTAATAAAGAATGAATGGTTTTAAAAGGGTTTTAATGAATATAAATTGAATTGAATGATGAGTTGAGTTAAGGCATTGGATTAGTAAAGTGTTTGATTGATAAATAGTTCCATGAAGACCTCATGGTCATTTATGGTGTTGAATTTTTTAAAAGGGCTAGAGTCTCAAATGTTGAGTTGAATGGATGTTGATGTATGTACAAAGGGTTAGAGTCCCAATGTTGACTAATGATAGATGCGATGGCTTGTGGTTAAAGTCCCTTGCCTAATAATTTGTCTTGTGGTTAAATCCCCTTTCTTAATGACACGGTTTGAGGTTAAAGTACCTTGCTTAATGAAATAGATTGAGGTTAGAGTACCTTGCATAGTGATATGACTTAAGGTTAGAGTCCATTGCCTAATGAAATGACTTGAGGAAAAACTACTCTTCCTTGATATGATTGAGGAGTTCAATTATTCCAAAGTGTGAGAGTGGAATGTTATAGTCATCCACTTCATGACTTGTGAATAAGTTCATCAAGAATGCTTGCTAAGTCTTGTTTCCATTTGGCATATTTTGAACATATTATGTACTAACATGTATGCCTATTTATATAAATATGGTTGAATATGATGTTTTGACTTGGTTTTAAATAATGAATCTAATGTCTCCATATCCTTGAGATATATGCTAGCATTTTAACTGCTAGCCATCTCAGGATATTATGTCCCTATGCGACATAGGGGCCGGAGCTTTTTATTCTCTTCCTGCATAGTGACTAGGTGATCAGAGTGGTTCGCATATTGAATTTGAAGTGGTGAGCTTTCCTACTTCGGAAGGCATATATTTCATAGTCCCTTATCTTTGATCGTAGACTTATTTAGACTTGGTTTAGCTATTGTCGAGGGATTGTCCCGACATATATAGATATCAGATTTGTATAGAGGCATTGTGGATGACTATGGACTTGAGCATGTTGATGTAAATGAAATATTTTGACATTGTCTAAGTTACGATATTATTTATGTTTCTGCTATCTTGATTTATGGTCGGAGTTCATCCGATACTTATGGATTAGGGTGATGGTTAGGTTTAGTTAAATGGGCGATCTCTGATCCATGTTGGGCTTGAAATACCCATATGACATGGCCTACTTTTAAGTCGTGTCAAGTTGGTATTAGTGACTAGGTTTATGGTCAGTTGGGTGTCCACAAAGTCGTGTCAAGTAGAGTCTCTCCTATTGGTGTGTACGTACCACAATTATAAAAAAGTGGATACGAGATATTTAGAAATCTTTCCCTTTCTTGTATTTTTCTATCTCGAGCTATAGATTCTAAGGTCTTAGATTTCTATAATTTCTATTTGTTTATCTTTCAGATTATGCCTTCGAGGAGATCTGATACTCTGGCAAACTCTTCTGTCCTAATTGAGGGCCCTATGGATGTAGCTCGTCAAACTTTTAGGGTCCAGACATAAGCTAGGGCTGAGCCATCTGACTATACTCGTGGGGTTCCACCTGTCCCCACTAAACCTACTTATGAGAGTGACACTCCTAGTTAGTCACCATATGGGGATGCTACTAATACAGAGTATCGTTGCTCCATTAACCTCTTGACTCAATTAGTAGCTTCTTAATTGGATCATGGTACTCTAGCTACTATTTCTTCTGAGGCTACTAGGGTTGGCCAATTCATGAGGTTGCATCCTCCTATGTTTACAAGTGCACATATAGAGAAAAATCCTCAAAATTTTATAGATGAAATAGAGAAGATCTTCTGGATCATGTATGATTCATAGGTTGAGGCTGTTGAGTTTGCTTCCTATGAATTGAAAGATGTAGTGTACCAATGGTAAGAAGGGTGGGAATTGTATAGAGGTGTGGATACTAGTTCTGCCCTATGGGAAGACTTCTTTGAGGTCTTCTTGGGCTGCTTCTTTCCTCAAGAGTTAAGGGAAGCAAAAATGGAAGAGTTTGTGAACTTAAAGCAAGAGAGGGTGTCTGTCAAGGAGTATGCCTTGAAATTCCAGAAGTTTTCTAGGTATGCTCCTGAGATAGTTTCTAGCATGAGGGCTAGAATGCATAAGTTTGTTTTTGGATTATCTCGAGAGTTGTTGCTTAAGAGCAAGGTGGTTTTGTTCATCAAAGACATGGACATCTCTCAGTTGGTCATGTATATGAAATAAGTGGAGGAAGAGAACAGGAAATAGGTTGATTTTAGTAGAAGTCAAGGGAAGAAATTTAGACCTTCTGAGCAAAGTAGTAGAGACAGAAGCAAGTGGCCAAGGAAGAAATGGGGAGTTTGGGTTCTTTCTCCTCTGCTAGTGCTCCTTATCAAGTCATTGAGAGATCATTGATCTTATTTTGGTGATGGGTTCCGAGCGCAGGGCACCCAATTCTAGGATAGTGGAGCTCAGTCGGCTCCAACTTACCCTTCTTGTAGATTTTATGGTTAGCATTATCGTGGCCAGTATGAGAAAGAGATAGAATCGATATTTTAGTTGTGGTTATATTGGGAACATACAGTGTGAGCACCCCTCTCTACTGGCTTCCTAGGATAATAGAGCCCTTATTACTACTTTATCTACTATCGCACCGAAGGGTGTTATCTCTGATTCTACTTCTATTTTTGGCACTGACGCTAGCCAAAATTGGTTATATGCACTTGCTACTCGCCAGGATTTTGAGGGATCTCCTGATGTTGTCATGGGTATGTTGAAACGTTTTTCCCATGATGTGTATTATTTGCTAGATCCAGGGTCTATTCTTTCTTATGTGACCCCATTTATGGTTGTGCATCTTGGTTTTGGTCCTGAGAATCTGTCAGTTTCTTTTTCTATTTCTACCCCGGTAGGAGACTTAGTGTTTGTTAAAAGATTCTATAGGTGTTTTGTGGTATCTGTTAATGGAGAAACTCTTGTAGACATGATAGAGTTGGACATAATTGATTTTGATGTTATTTTGGGGATGAATTGGTTACACTCTTGCTATGCTTTGTATGATTTTCGGACCCATAAGGTCATGTTTAAATTCCCTAATGAGCTAGGCATTTATGGGAAGATGGTTCTTTAGTGCCTAAGTAGAGATTCATCTCGTATCTTAAGGTCCAAAATTTGAAGTTAAAGGGGTGTTTGTATCATTTGGTCCAAGTTAAAGATTGTACCTAGGAAGGTTCTTCTCTAGAATCCATTCCCGTGGTTAATAAGTTTCCCGAGGTCTTTATCGATGACCGTTTTGGTATTCTTCCCGATAGGGAAAAATATTTTGGGATTAATCTTATATTGGACACTCATCAAATTTCTATCCCTCCTTATAGAATGGCTTCGACAAAGATAAAAGAGCTTAAGGAACAGTTGAAAAACCTCTTAGACTAAGGTTTTATCTATCCTAGTGTGTCTTCTTGGGGTGCTCTTGTGTTGTTTGTGTGTAAGAAGGATGGTTCCCTTCCAATGTACATTGATTATTGTCATATGAACAAGGTGACCATATAGAATAAGTATGTTCTTCCTAGGATTGATGATTTGTTTTATCAACTTCAAGGTGAAAAATATTTCTCTAAGATTGATCTTAGGTCGGGTTACCATCAGCTTAAGATTAGGGAAGTGGATATCCCTAAGACTGTCTTTAGAACTCAATATGGTCACTATGAATTCCTAGTTATGTCCTTTGGGTTAACCAATGCTCCCATGACATTCATGGATTTGATGAATAGGGTCTTCCATCTGTTCTTGGACTTGGTCGTCATTATCTTCATTGATGACATCTTAGTCTACTCCAAAAGTAAGGCAAATCATATCAATCACCTCTATATGATATTACAAACTTTAAAGGATCATCATTTGTAAGCTAAGTTCTCTAAGTATGTGTTTTGGTTGAAGGTTGTGACCTTTCTTGGTCATTTCATCTCTAGTGAAGGGATCATAGTAGATCCACAAAGGGTTGCAGTAGTTAAGAAGTGGCCTAGACCTGTGACTCTAACCGATATTCAAAACTTTTTCAGTCTATCCGGTTACTATAGGAGATTTGTCGAGAGTATTTCAATGATAGCTTCCCCATTGACCAAGTTGACCTAGAAAAAGGTCAAGTTCTTGTGGTCGGATGCGTGTGAGGGTAGCTTGGAAAAATTGAAAGGTAAATTAACTTTGCCTCCAATTTTGACCTTTCCCGAGGGTAATGATGGTTATATAGTGTATTGTGATTCTTCTCATATTGGGCTTGGTTGTGTATTGATGCAACATGGTAGGGTGGTGGCCTATGCTTCTAGGCAATTAAAAGTTCACGAGAAGAACTACCCTACTCATGATTTGGAGTTGTTAGGTGTAGTTTTTGTATTGAAGATATGGTGACATTATCTCTATAGGGTTCATATGGACATATTTTCTGATCATATGAGCATTCAGTATATGTTTACTTAGAAAGGGTTGAATCTCAGGAAAGGAGATGGCTTGAGTTAATGAAGGACTATGACATGAGTCTTCATTACTATCCAGGTAAAGCTAACTTAGTTGTTGATGCTCATAGCATATTATCCATGGGAGCTTAGACCATGTGGATGAGAATAAGCGGGAGTTGGTGAAGGTCATTCACCATTTTTCTAATCTCAGAGTTTGTCTCACGGACTTGAAGGATGGTGGTGCATTTATGCATCAAGTATCACGGTCGTCTCTTATTGTTTAGATAAAGTAAAAGCAAATGTTGTATCCCTAATTGATAAAGATTAAGAGTAATGTGGGTCAACAAAAGATTGTTTACTTCATGATTAGTTGTGATGTTATCCTGAGGTACCACGGTAGGCTATGTATTATCGACGTTGATGGATTAAGGGAAAGGATTATGGCCAAGGCCAATGGATCTTGGTATTCTATGCATCCCGGTTCTATGAAGATGTGCCATGATCTTAGGGAGTTCTATTGGTGGAATGATATGAAATGAGGTGTGGCTAGTTATGTGGCTAAGTGTATGGCATGTCAACAAGTGAAATTTGAGCACATGAGGCCTAGAGGGTTGTACCAAGAGATTACATTGCTCGAATGGAAGTGGGAGGCAATTAATATGGATTTTTTAATCGGTCTTCCCTGGTCTTGGAATCAATGTGATTCTATTTGGGTCATTGTGGTTAGAATGACCAAGTCTGCTCACTTTTTATCGGTGACGACTAATTACTCGAAAGAGGATTATGGTAAGTTATATCTTGCGGAGATTGTGAAATTGCATAGTGCTTTGGTGTCTATCATTTCAGATAGGGGTACTTCATTCTTATCTCACTTTTGGAAGCTATTTCAGAAAGGTTTGGGAACCAAGGTGTGCCTTAGTACCGCTTTCCACCCATAGACGGATAGGCAAGCTGAGGGGACCATATAAACATTGAAATATATGTTGCGTTCTTGTGTGATTGATTATGTTGGTAGTTGGAACGGCCATCTACCCTTGATTGAGTTCGCTTATAACAATAGTTACCATTCTACCATTAGCATGGCTCCTTTTGAGGCATTGCATGATAGGAGATATCGTTCTTCTAATGGGTGGTATAAATTTTGTGAGGGTAAGTTTCTTGGACCCAATTTGGTTCACCAAGCCTTAGAGGAGGTAAAGGTGATTTGTGATAGGTTGAAAGCCACTCAAGGACTCCAAAACTCCTATGCGGATGTGAGGTGCACAGATTTGGAGTTTAATATTGGCGATTGGGTATTCTTGAAGGTGTCTCCCATGAAGGAAGTGATACAATTTGGCAAGAAGGGGAAACATAGCCCTCAGTATGTTGGTCCCTACCTGATTTTTTATACGATTGGCAATGTTGCCTATGAGTTGGAGTTGCCTCGTAATTTGAGCTCCATCCACCCAGTTTTCCATGTTTCTATGTTGCAAAAATGTGTGGATGATCCTTCATTGGTTATTCCCTTGTAGGAAGTTTGTGTTTTTGACCCTTTGTCCTATGAGGAGGTCCCGGTGAGGATCTTGGATTGGCAAGTTTGCCAGTTGCAAACGAAAAAGGTGGCTTCAGTAAAGGTTCTGTGGAGGAACCAAAAGTCCAAAGAAGCTACTTGGGAGGCAGAAGAGGACATGAAGTCCAAGTATCCGCATTTGTTTTCCGTTTTGGAAACTCATGATTGAAATATGTATTAATCTCCTTAGCTTGATTTATGTCTTTGGTAGACAATGGGTTCAAGTCCCTAAGCTTTGAATTGAGCAAGTGTATTTGATAAATAATCGGTTTGAGTCCTAATGTCAATAAAATGAATGGTTCATTGATAATGATCATGGCATGTGCTTTATCCTTATTGTGTGCCTTGTTTTCTAATTAGATAAAAGGTTAGTTGATGTGTAATAATGTGTCAACTAGTGTTTGTACTTACCTTATCTATAATTAAAGGACAAAAGATCCAAGTGGGGGAGAATTGGAACACCTAGGCTTTGGACCCTTACAAAATTTCCTTAGTTGGAGCTTCTGGACTATGTACGACTCTAAGGTGCTAGTCATACCCTTAGATACGTCTTAGTGACCCTTCTTGTATGCTAGGCAGTGTAGAAGGGGGTACATACTATCTAAGATACGACTTATCCTCCCCGTGGTCATATATTAGGGTATAAGTTATACACTACTAAGTAGTATAGAGTATTCAGCTTGACCTAGATGAAACTGTCTTGGGTAGGGTTTGAGAATATGGCTTAGGGTACCATTCATACCTTTGAGTAAGAGTCATGAGTGTATGGTCGTACCTTGGTCAGTGTAGGTGTCCTTAGTGAGGCATAGGGTATGAGTTAGGGTACCACTTATGCCCTAGGGTATGGTTGACCTAAGTGATCGTACCCACCTGGGAAGTCACTTTTCAGCCTTTAAGTCACGGGCTCTATGGACATTTACCACCCCAAAACCCGTAAGTCCCTCATTATATAATGTATTGTAGCATCCTTAAAGCATATTTTTGGTGGATCAAACATTCAAAATACTCTCTCAATCAATATTCTTGAAGATTTAGAGGCTAGGGTTCCAAGGGGTGTTCATCTAGAGGCAAAGAGAAGTCAAGTCATTCCTTGAATCAAGTTGTATTAAGGCATGTGACTGCTTACATTATTATTACATGTATTTTAAACATGGATTATGACTTGTAAATGGTTATCTTTAAGTCAAATGTTAAGGGTTTTGATGCCTAGAGATGAGTAATATTTGTTCTTGCTTAGACTTGTGCTTATACCTAATATTGGTGATGATTTGCACATGTGGGTTCTTGTTGTTTGTGGTTTAACCAATGGGTCTTGTGCAACCCAAATATTGGTGATTTCTATTTTGATTTTGGCCTAGGTAAAGGCATGCCCACAAGATCTTTGTGAAAATGTCTAAGAGAAATGTCTAGTCATATGTTGATGATATTTTGAACTAGGGCAATGGCCCAATAAGTATAAGTGATTAGTAAATGGTATGGTAAAGACCCTGTTAGCCATGTGATAAGTTAATTTAAGATTTTGATAGTTTGATGGATAAAATGGTTAAAGTCCCTAAATAAGAACTTGAATTGTGTTTGAACTAAAGTGTGGCATGTAGCGCCCCGAAATCTCATCCTGAGACGTCACACGGTGCTTAAGGCTACAAGTAGCCCTAAGCTAACCCTTTGAGCCTATTATTACTTCTAACACTTGCTTCAGGATAAATAATCTAAACAACAATACTTTTTTGTGTCAACTATAAACCGAGATAACTGGATACATTATCTGAATAGCAAAATACTAATAATCTGGAACACAACTTGAACTGACAGTCTCATCTGACAAAGCCTCTACTAAAAATGGAGAGCCATTGGGACAGATCCCCAACTGACTCGCAATGAGCTAAAAGTAAAACTCAAAACACTATGAAAGCAGAAAAAGCTACAAATATAGGTCCTCAAACCATGAGGACTCACCAAGGACCAAGATGTAGATGAGATGCCCAGAGATCACTATCACTGCTGGGACTGAGCACCTGTACCTACATTATGAGACAATGTAGCACATAGACATATATGTGGATTAGTACTTTGGGAATGTACTGAGTATATGGGTGTGTATGCATTTTCATAAAACAATATCAATAAACCTTAATAAAATCATGCATGCAAATAGGAATGACTCACATGGCTTGAATAAGTCAAGAATATAAAACTCATGAATCATGAATAGTGAAGTCTGGATCACAAATCTCGTGAGTCATTATACTTAATTTTAAAATCGTACTCTCCTCTTAATCTCAGTACTTGAAGGCTAAAGAAAGCTTTAAACAATACTTTCAAACTCTTGCTTTGAACTTGTGGAGAGTAAAACTTCTTTAAAACTTAAGGACTTAGAGATTTTAGTAACTTTTAACACTTGAAAACTCTGGAACTCTTTGAGACTTGGGACACTTGGAACTCGGGAATTTCTTCTAACCGACATAACATGTGATCTACATGGAGTCTAATGTGTTGCCCATATTTGGGAGACCTGTTCTATCCTTTCCATCAGAGTACAACCTCATCTTTAGTGATCACTATGTCAGCCTTAGGTCCATAAATCTCAAACCTACAGTGGCACGTAGTTCTGGGGTATGAGAGCTTGGAATCATACCCAACTCGGTGCTAAATACTACTCCCTTACTCAACTCAAAACTTTTAGGAAATCCACCTCAAAATAACTCAATCATTTATAATGAATACCAAAACATATTTCTATTTGCTTTAAATCGTACTCAATGTGGATTTCAACTCTATTATGAATGAATGGCCAAATCTTTCTCAATAATATCAAAGTACTCAATTCATGGGTGCTTATAACATAAAAGTTCATACAATTGCAAATCTCAAGTAGGGCTTAATGACCCATAATCAAATCTTAAGTTAAGACTCATCAAAGTCTATGCTAGATGTCATAAAGATTCATAAATCATATAGAAAATCTAGAATTTTCAACATTTTGCCTTAAAATCTCAACATACTCATGTACTTCAATTTCTAGAACATTGGAACTATTAAAATCTCAAGTAATAACAACATAGGGTATAAACCTATACTTCATTTTCATAAGAAAACATAGAAAATCATATATTCTCGTAAGTAAAACAATTTTTGGGAACAAGGACGAAAGAAGTGTCCTTGTTCAAATCCCACATACCTTAGATTATGACTTGGATGTACAAACTTATTTGAGACTCTTCTTCTAAATCTTGAGAGGGGGTTCTTGAAGCCTTTGACTTGGGAACCTTGAATCTTAACTCAATTTGTAAAATCTATGGTGAGTTCTTGAATTTTTTGGAGAAGGAATTTGGGTTTGTTCTTGGGGAAGAAAACCCTAGCTCTTGGTGTTTTTGGAGGAACTGAAATTATCTTTTTCATTTTGGGCTATATTTGAGTGTTAAAAGGGTGGGAAAAGACCAAAAATCCCTTTTTAAAATGACTTAAAATTACTGATCGGGATGTGCGACGGTAGGGTGCGACGGTCCGTCGAGGTCCCGACGGTCGTCGGTCTTGCCCGTCGCACTTGGGACAAAACTTGGTTTACTGCCTAGCCTGTGATGATGGGTGCGACGTTCTATTGAGGGTCCAATGGTCCATCGATCCTTACCATCGCACTCAACTAGAACGGGGCCTCACTGCCTCCTCTTCGACGGTCTGGGCGATAGTCCATCGCAAGCTCGACAGTCCGTCGGCCCTCTCCGTCGCACCTGGGCGATTTTACTACTTTCTATAAAATGACCATATCTTTCTCTTCTGATGTTGGATTTTGATGAAATGGATATCGTTGGAAAGATAATTCAATTTCTCACTCGATAAAAATTCCTTTTTAGGAAAATTCAGCAAGGTTTAAACACTAATCACTTTGGAAGTCACTCCTTAATCTTTTATGGTCCGAATTACACTTCTTTTGACACGCTCTAAAGGCTCAGACTATGAGAAAACTTTAAGGGGTCTTACAATATATCCCCTTGGAAACATTCTTCCTCGAATATCGCTAGTTAGACTAAGAACACAGAGAAAACTGAGTACACATAGCTGAAGAAGTTTACTAAGCGGGTTTCATATCTTTCTAAACTCTTGAATACTCCGGAAATTGAAAGAACTCATGTAAGAATAGATACATAGCTGAACTTTAGATTAGAAGGGCTGAATTAAGGAAGAATAATACCTTTGGCTTAATCTAAACTTGCGGAGAAGAGGTGCGGGTACTTGGCTCGCATGTCTGCTTCTGCCTCCCAAGTAGCGCCCTCAACTGACTGGTTCTGCCTCAAAACTTTGACCAAGAGAACCTCTTTGTTCCTCAGCCTACAGATATGGAAATCTAGGATCTTAATGGGAATCTCATCAAATGAAAGACTATTCTGAATATTAGCACTCTCTAAACAATCCACTACAACAGAATCGCCAATATGCTTCTTAAGAATGGAGACATGAAAAATAGGATGAATAGCTGACAACTCTGCGGGTAACTCAACTTCATAGGCTACTTTCCCAACATAGCTCAAAACTCTGTAAGTCCCAACATAACGGGGACTAAGCTTTCCCTTTTTTCCAAACCTTTTCACCCCTTTCATAGGTGAAATCTTTAAGTACACCAAATCACCTACCTCAAACTTAAGATCTCTTCTCCTCACATCGGCATATGACTTTTAATGACTCTAAGTTGTCTTCAACCTTTCTCTAATCAACTTCACCTTCTTCATAGCCTCAAATACTGCATCAGGACCAACCAAAGTAGCTTCACCCAATTCAAACCAACCTATGGGTGATCTACATCTTCTTCCATACAAGGCCTCAAATGGAGCCATCTTGATGCTAGCATGATAACTGTTGTTATAGGCAAACTCAATCAATGGAAAATGCTCATCCCAACTACCTTTGAAGTCAAGAGAACATGATCTCAACATATCCTTCAAAGTCAGGATGGTTCTCTCAGCTTGACCATCTATCTTATGGATAAAAAGCAGAACTCAGGTGAACTTGGGTACCAAGACCTTTCTGAAAAGCTCTCCAAAATTGTGAAGTGAACTGAGTACCCCTATCTGAAATGATAGACAAGGGGACTCCATGCAACCTAACTAACTCCCGAATATACCATCTAGTATAATCCTCAACTGTATAAGATGTATACACTGGTAGAAAATGTGCGGACTTAGTCAACCTTTCCACAACCACCCAAATATAATCATGATGATGGTGCGAAAGAGGTAAACCAGTCATGAAATCTATATTTGCCTCTTCCCACTTCCAAGTGGGTATACCAAACTCTTGCATTACACCACTAGGTCTTTAGTTCTCCACCTTAACCTGTTGGCATGTTGCACACTTTGCTATAAACTCAGTTATATCCTTCTTCATACCACTCCACCAATAGATTTCCCACAAGTCACGGTATATCTTAGTAGTGCCGAGATGAATAGAATACCATATTCATGAGGTCCATAAAGGATGCTAAAGCATTGGTTAGCCCGAAAGACATGACTAGAAACTCAAATTGACCATAACAGGTTCGGAAGGCCTTCTTTAGGACACTCCCTTACTTTAAGTTGATGATAGCCGGATCTAAGGTCTATCTTAGAGAAATAACTTGCACCTTGCTACTGATCAAACAGGTCACAATTCTTGGAAGAGGGAACTTATTCTTAACTATGAGCTTGTTAAGATACCGATAGTCAATACACTTACACAAAGAACCATCTTTCTTTCGTACGAACAGGACGGGTGTGCCCCAAGAAGAGACACTGGGCCTTATGAAACCTTTATCTAAAAGATCTTTGAGTTTCTCTTTCAACTCCTTAAGCTCTGCAGGTGCCATATGGTAGGAAGGAATAGAAATAGGCTGAGTGTCGGGAAGAAGATCAATCCTGAATTCTATCTCTCTATCAGAATGTACCCTTGGGAAATCTTTTGGAAAACATTAGGAAATTCATTAACAATGTTGACTGACTGAATAGTTGGAACCTCGAACTTAGTGTCTTTAACTCTAACTAGGTTATAGATGCAACCTTTGAATATTAGCTTTTAGGGTTTGATATAGGAGATAAAATGACTCTTGGGAGATATTGTACACCCGGATGACTCAAAAACTGGTTCATCAGGAAACTGAAACTTAACCGCATGGGTACGACAGTGTATAGATGCATAAGAAGAGTGAAGCCAATCCATACCTATAATAAGGTCAAAATCCACCATGTCCAACTCTATCAAATCAACAAGCATGACTCTATGAAGAACATTAATATGATAATTTCTATATACTTGCTTATCAACAACTGACTCCCCTACCGGAGTAGAAAGTAGGAAAGGCTCAGGAATTTTTTCGGGACTCATTTCAAAATTCATAGCAACAAATGGGGTAACATAAGAAAAACTTGACCCAGGGACCAACAACACATAAGCATCAAAGTGGAATACACGGAGCATACTAGTGACAACATCGGAAGAGTCATCCTTCTCCTGACAGGATGGTAGAGCATAGAATTTATTCTGGTGCTGACCGCCAATAGTGCTAGATAAAGTTCATTAATCAGGGACGGGATGGGCTATAGAAGCTGGTGCACTAGTAGCCTGTGTCTGAGGTCGGGCATCTCTGTTCCCTTGCCTAGCATGCGGATACTCTCTAAGTCTATGGCCTAGCTTGCCACAACCAAAGTGACCCCTTTGGTCTGCTAAGCACTCACCAGGATGGTCCCTACCACACTTGGTACATGGAGTATAGCGAGGTCTGTTACTTATACTGTTTTGGGATCGGGATATCGAAGACCTATTCCCTTGCTCCTGCCTGTCTCTAGGCAAGGGAGCACTAGCTGATGAAGGCGCTGGCATAGGCGAACAACTCTAGGATTATGGGAGGATCCCTCTATAGGACCTAGCCTGACTATACTCATGTTACTCGGATCTAGCCCTCTTGTTACCCCTCACTTTATCTCTCTCCCTTATCTTATCTGCCTCTATTTACTGTGCATGTATTATAAATCTGGATAGGTCCATATCCCTATTTAGAATCATAGTCCTGCATTCTTTCAACACCAACCCAGACACCCCAGTCATAAACTTACTCATACTAGTTCGAGTGTCAGCAATTAGATCAGAAGCATACTTTGCCAACTGATTGAACTTAAGGCAGTATTCCTTAACAGTCATGGAACCCTGTCTCAAGTTAATAAACTCCTCAATCCTTACTTCCCTTATCTCAAGAAAGAAGAACTTGTCCAAGAATACACCCTAGAACACCTGCTAAGTAAGAGGGGCAGTATCTTTCCCTCTAATCTTCCTCCATGCAACCACCCAGTCATAAGCAATGTCTTTCATATAATAAGATGCCAGCTCTACAATCACTTTCTCAAAAATATGCATGACTCGAGTGATCTTCCTCACCTCCTCAAGATATAATGTGGGTCCTCAGCAACCTTATACCCATAAAACTCTGGCGGATTCATCTACATGAAATCACAGATCCTAGCAGTAGCTAAGTCACCTCCTAGCTGATCTGGAATTATGGCTTGGTTATTGGCCTGGATATTTGCAGTGACTACATGGGATAACGCCTGAAAGGCTGCCTGAAACTCAGCAAGAGACACAGTCTCATTCAAGGGATCAACAGTCTGAGGTTGCTCGTTATTGTTTCTGCGGTCATTTTCTCTTCGAGGAGGCATTTTTTGAAAAAAGAGAGCACAAATTATAAGATAAGAGGGAAAACTATAGGGACGATAGAATCTGAAAGAAAGTAATAACTTTTTTCCTAAAATGCCTTGTAGCCTCTTGCTCGTAGATGTGGCGCGCTACACACCGATGATTAAGGCTCTACTTAAAGTGGCTAGTCAGACTCCCTATGACTCCTTAAACCTTAGGCTCTAATATCAAGTTTGTAACACCCCAAAATCTCATCTCGAGATATTACACGGTGCTTAAGGGTTCAAGTAGCACTAAGCTAACCCTTTGAGCCTGTTATTACTTCTAAGACTTGCTTTAGGATAAATAATCTAAACAACAATACTTTGTTGTGTCAACTATAAATCGAGATAACTGGATACATTGTCTAAATAGCAAAATACTAATAATCTAGAATACAACTTCAACTGACAGTCTCATCTGACAAAGACTCTACTACTCAAATTGGAGAGCCATTGGGACAGACCCTCAACTGACTCGCAATGAGCTGAAAGTAAAACTCAAAACACTATAAAAGCAGAAAAAGCTACAAATATAGATCCTCGAACCATGAGGACTCACCAAGGACTAAGATATAGATAAGATGCTTGGAAGTCACTGTCATTGCTCGGACTGAGCACCTGTACCTACATTATGAGACAATGTAGCACACAGCGTATATGTTGATCAGTACTTTGGGAATGTACTGAGTATATGAGGGTGTATGCATTTTCATAAAACAATATCAATACTCTTTAATAAAATCTTGCATGCAAATAGGAATGACTCACATGGCTTCAATAAGTCTAGAATATAAAACTCATCAATAATGAATAGTGAAGCATGTACCACAAATCTCGTAAATCATTATACTTAACTTTAAAATCCATACTCTCCTCTTATTCTCAGTACTTGAAGGCTAAAGGAATCTTTAAACAATACTTTCAAACTCATGCTTTGATCTAGTGGAGAGTAAAAATTCTTTAAAACTTAAGGACTTAGAACTTTTAACACTTGAGAACTCTGAAACTCTTTTAGACTTGGGACACTTGGAACTCGAGAGTTTCTTCTAATCGACATAAACCATGTGAGCTACACAGAGTCCAATGTCTTTCCCACGTTGGGGAGAGTTGTTCTATCCTTTCCATCAAAGTAGAACGTCATCTTTAGTGATCACATAGAACCTCATCTTTAGTGATCACTATCTCAATCTTGGGCCTATAAATATTGAACCTATGGTGGCACGTAGTTCTAAGGTATGAGACCTTAGAATTATACCCAACTCGATGCTAAATACTACTCCCATACTCAGCTCAGAGCTCTTAGGAAATCCTCCTCAAAATAACTCAAGGGTGTATAATGAAGACCAAAATATATTTCTATTTGCTTTAAATCATACTCAATGTGGATTTCAACTCTATTATGACCGAAAGGCCAAATCATTCTCAATAATATCAAAGTACTCAATTCATGGGTGATTATAGCACAAAAGTTCATAAAATTACAAATCTCAAGTAGGGCTTAATGACCCATAATCAAATCTCAAGTTAAGACTCATTAAAGTGCATTCTAGATGTCATAAAGATTCATAAATCATATAGAAAATCTAGAATTTTCGACATTTTGCCTTAAAATCACAACATACTCATGTACATCAATTTCTAGAACATTAAAACTACTAAAATCTCAAGAAATAACAACATAGGGTATAAACCCATACTTCAATTTCATAAGAAAACATAGAAAATCATATATTCTCGTAAGTAAAACAATTTTTGGGAACAAGGACGAAAGAAGTGTCCTTGTTCAAATGCCACATACCTTAAATTATAAATTGGATGAACAAACTTGTTTGAGACTCTTCTTCTTACTCTTGAGACGGGTTCTTAAAGCCGTTGACTTGGGAACCTTGAATCTTAAATCAATTTGAAAAATCTATGGGGAGTTCTTGAATTTATTAGAGAAGGAATTTGTGTTTGTTCTTGGAGAAAAAAACCCTAGCTCTTGGTGTTTTTGGAGGAACTGAAATTATCTCCTTCATTTTGGGCTCTCTCTAAGTGTTAAAAAGGTGGGAAAAGACCAAAAAACCTTTTTAAAATGACTTAAAATTATTGATCAAGATGTACAACGGTGGGGTGCAACGGTCCATCGAGGGCCCGACGGTCGTCGGTCCTGCCCGTCACACCTGGGCCAGAACTTGGTTCACTACCTTACCTGCGACGATGGGTGTGACGGTCTATCGAGGGCCCACTGGTTCATCGACCCTTACCGTTACACTCAACCAGAACGTGGCCTTACTACCTTCTCTACAATGGTCTGGGCGACGGTCCATTACAAGCTCGATAGTCCGTCAGCCCTCTTCGTTGTACCCAGGCGATTTTACTGCTTTCTATAAAATGGCCATATCTTTCTCTTCTGATGTCGGATTTCAATGAAATGGATATCATTGGAAAGATAATTCAATTTCTCACATGATAAAAAGTCAATTTTAGGAAAATTTAGCAAGGTTTAAACACTAATCACTATGGAAGTCACTCCTTAATATTTTAGGGCCAGAATTACACTTCACTTAAAATGCTCCAAAGGCTTAAACTACGAGAGAACTTTGTGGGTTCCTACATGGCATAACAATATTAATGAAGAATGAATGATTTTGTAAGGGTCTTATGACTATAAATTGAATTGAATGATGAGTTGAGTTAAAGCATTGGCTTATTAAAGTGTTTGATTGATAAATGGTTCCAGGAAGACCTTGTGGTCATTTATGGTATTAAATTGGTTAAATGGGATATAGTCCCTAAGTGTTGAATTGAATAGATGTTGGTGTATGGATAGAGGGTTAGATTCCCAATGTTGACTAATGATAGTCGCGATGGCTTGTGGTTTAAGTCTATATCCTAATAAGGTGCTTGTGGTTAGAGTCCCTTGCTTAATGAAATTACTTGTGGTTAGATTCCCTCACCAAATAAGCTCACTTATGTTTAAGGCCCCTTGCTTAATGATACAGCTTGAGGTTAAAGTCCCTTGCCTAGTGAAATGACTTGAAGTTAGAGTCCTTTTCCTAGTCAAATGACTTGAGGTTAGAGTCCCTTGCCTAATGAAATGACTTGAGGTAAAAGTTCTCTTGCTTGATATGATTGATGAGTTTAATTATTTCAAGTTTTGAGAGTGGAAGGTTAGATTCCTCTACTTCATGACTCGTGAATGAGTGCATCAAGAATGCTTGCTAAGTCTTGTTTTCTTTTGGCACATTATGAATATGTTATGTATATACATGTATGCCTATGTATATAAATATTGTTGAGTATGATGTTTTGACTTGGTTTTAAATGATGACTCTAATGTCTCCTTATCTTTGAGTTACGTGCTAGCATTTCAACTGCTGACCATCTTCGGACGCTATATTCCCATGTGACATAGGGACTAGAGCTTCTTCTTCTCTTCCTGCACAGTGACTAGGTAATCGGAGCAGTTTGTGTGTTGAATTTGAATTGGTGATTTTCCCTACTTTGGAAGACCTACATTTCATAGTCTCTTATCTTTGGTCGTAAACTTATTTAGACTTGTTTTGGCTATTATTGGGGGATTGTCCCAACATATATAGACATTGGATTTGTATAGAGGCATTATGGATGATTGTGGACTTAGGTATGTTGGTTAGCATGTTGATGTAAATGAAATGTTTAGACATTGTCTAAGTTATGATATTTTGTTATGTTTGCGCTATTTTATGGTCGATGTTCATCCGACATTGTGGATTGGGGTGATGATTAGGTTGGGTTAATGGGGTGATCTACAATCCAAATTAGGCTTGAGATACCCATACAATATGGACCGATTTTGGGACATGTCAGTTATGCCTCCTTGCCTTTAAGAGGTTGATTGCCGAGCACCTCAAAATTGGCATGCCTAAAACTACCAATGCTAAAAAATTTCTTGCCCAAGTGGAAAAAAGGTATGTTGTATCCAGTAACGCTGAGACTGGAGATCTAACGAATAAACTCACAAGGATGAGGTATGACTTTATTGGGGGTGTTAGAGGTTACATCATTAAGATGGTCCATATACAGTCTAAACTAAGAATTCTTGAAATAACTCTTCCTGATACCTACATTGTTCACTCTGCTCTTGACTCCTTGCTTGTTAAGTTTAGCTAAATAAAATCTGCCAATAATACTCAATATGAATCTTGGTCAATCAATGATCTCATCTCCAAATGTGTTGTTGAAAGGGCAAAATTCAAAATGAGAATGGTGAGGTTTCCATGTTAGCTTCTTATAATTAAAAAGCAAGTTATATCAAGGGACCTAGGAAGTTTGAAAGATCTAATAATCACATTTTTAAGAAGGGTGCAAGACACTCAAGCTAGTACTATAATGAATACATAGAATGCAATTTTCTTCACTAAGCATGTTATTTACACAATTGAATGCTCATAAACACTACTCCAAAACATCCTAGCCTCAAGAATTTACTCACCTAAGTGGCAAACTTATGCATATTTCTCAATCAAGGACATCATACAAATCACCCATATTCATTAAAAATGTTCTCTCACAACAAGAGAGTTACCCATAATCACTCATATAAAAACATTTTATAACATGATGGGCACAAGAATCAAATAACACTTACTCTCACAAGGAATTCACAAGTTACACAAAATGAACTATAGGCTTGCCCTTAGTGTAGTGCTTTTCTAATATCAGAATGATGAAGCTTAGGATCAAATAGTTCTTTCTCAGGTTATAATGCAGGCTAAGGGACGGGTAGGAACTGTTTTGGCTGAATAGTGACTGTCCTTCTTGAGCGCTATAATGCACCACTTTTTACAATTAAAACCAATATCCAACAACCACATTACACCATTTTTTATACCTCATTCTTTGGTTTTCCACCCCATTTTATTAAGCTCATTCTCAACACTATGGTAGGAATATTTTATGCATAACTCATTCAATTTGAATTCTTTTTATTCTTTTCATTACTCAAATCCCAACCACATATTACAATTCTTTTTTAACACCAATAACTATCACTTTAGGGGCTTCAATATCACATTTTCTTCTTTAATTTCATACTCCTAACTTAACTGATTTTTCATTAAAGCACCTAGGAGTTTTGGATCAAATTATGGTCTATCAAATAAGGGTATTAGACTATATATGAGGCTGGCGAAGAAAAAAATCTAAAGGCTCAACGGGGCTTACTAGGATTAAGCACAAATGTAGGTCAAAAAAGAAGGTATAAAACAAGGCTATCAAAGAAATGCATATATCATCTCCTAAACCCATACTCTTTATCTTACTTTGCACATACGCCGATCAAGTTCTAGATATCACATGCAACAAAGAATATATAAATACCTCACACCGCACATGGCACATGATCAACTCAATAGGATCACCATAGACTCTCTACCAAACAGTAGCATGAATTCAAATTTAAGCCAAAAAGTACAAGAGTCACAAAAATGAGCCTAAGAGTCTTAAAAGTAGCAATTCACTCATTCAACATGCTTTTACCAAACAAAACGCTTGCACCATGCAATTAGAAATAGCACCAACAAGAATATCTTATATAATTTTTTTAAATTAAGCCAAAGTTTGGGAATTTCCCCAACCCACACTTAAAAATCTACTTTGTCCCTAAAGTGAATTTAAAAGTAAGAGGTAGAAATACTCCCTGAGGCCTCTAGGCCTAGCTAGTAGTATCTTTACACATAAAAGAGGTCCATAGGACCCCTACACTCAGTCTTTGCTATGCTCCTTAGCTGCAATTTTCGGTACTCAAACTTTCCATTAACCTACGACTCAACACAACAAAAACTACGTGAAATAAAAACTAACAACTAAAAAGAAAACATACCTACTTAACTTGGGTTGCCTCCCAAGCAACGCCTAATTTAGTGTCTCGGCATGACCCAACTTATGGCTTAGTCATTCTCTTTTCTTGTCTTTACCATACTTGGTCTCTATCATCTTATTATTTTTACCCCTCTTGGGTGTGACCTCTCAAGGGTACCTAATTTTTTAACATTAGCCTTTTTAGGCCCATCAATTTCCATCATATCAGGTTGTGGTATTAGAGACTTGGGTTGCTAAATGAGGGTGTCCGAAGAGGCCTTTGGTGGATTAACTACCCCACACTCATACCCTTTAATTACAGAGATCATGCATAAGTCTTTATAGTGGGACAGTGGGTTAAGTGACTTATAAACTTTAAATACCGCCTCTTCATCCCCCAATCTTATTTTTAGCGTGCCCTCTATTACATTAATCAATTCTTCTCCCATTGCTAAGAATGGACGCCCCAAGATGATTGGTATATATTCATCTGCCTAAAAATCTAACATAATAAAGTCTATAAGGATAGTAAATTTACCAACCTTTATGAGGACATCCTTTATCACTCTTTCTGGGCGAGCTATGGTCCCATTCACCAACTGCAATAGTACAGAGCTTGGTCTAGGAAAGTTTCCTTAAACCCATTTTTTTGAACAAAGATAAGGGCATCAAGTAGATACTTGCCCCTAAATCACTAAGTTCCTACACCACCTCGTTATTTCCAATCTAAATGGGGAGAGTAAACTTCCCTGGGTCCTTAAGATTTTTTGGTATAATTTGAGTAACCATAAAACTACACTTCCAGTAAGTGATATTGCTTTTATATCCTGTAGTTTTACCTTATTAGAAACCACACTCCTAAGGACTTAGTGTATTTGGACATACCCTGCAAAATATCTAACAAAGTTAAGTTAATGTGAAGCTCTCTGAACGTGTCCAAGAACTTCTTAAACATTGCATCCTACTTTGCTTTTCTTTGCCTCAGAGGGAAAGGAAGTGGCGGCACCTGCTCCTCTTCTGCAGCAATTTTTTCTTTTGAGTACTCAGACTTTCTTGATTTTTTAGCAACTCTACCATTTACTTGTGGAGGATTCAAATCTGTATCTACCTCCTTTGTTACCTTGGGAGATTCTCCATAAAGTTATTTACCACTCTTCAAAGTGATTGCCATAACTTGTTTTGGATTTTCTGTATCTCCTGGCAAACCACCTTGAGGCCTTGTATTCAGTGTCTGTTGTAACTACCCCAACTGCAACTTTAAACTTCTTGTGGCAGCTTGCTAATTTTTTATTTTTGCCTGGTTACTTTTCATATCTGCAACCATTTGTGCTTGACCAGCCAGAATTTGTTTCATCAATTTTTCCAAGTTGCAATTTTATTGATTTTTTAAACATGTTACTGCTGAAATTGCTATGGCTGGGCATTCCATTATTGATTCACTATCTAAGTCTACCACTTTATGTTGTAAGTATTACCATAATTTGTCCTTTGAGCATTTCCCACATACATCACCGATTCTAGATTTGAACCACACATGGCTTCTAAATGGCCACTATTACCACAAATATCACACTAACCAACAGCTTATTGGATTGCATTTACTATGGATAAAGGTTGTGCTACTCCCAACTTCAGACTGCTTATTTGATTTTGCAATGTAGAGATCAGAGCAGATATGGCAGTTAATTGGTCAACCTTTAATACATATGTAATTTTTTTTGTAGCGGTCCTTGCGTCTGAATTCCATTTTGAATTTCCTTGAGCTATGTGGTTCAATAAAGTGTACAGCTCATCATATTTCATCTCAAGAGATTTACCACCTTTAGCTAAATCTAGCAAGATTTTTGTATTGTGATTAGGAGCCTCTACAAAAGTATAAGCAAGTAGCTTATTGGACTGTTGATAGTGTGGACAGTCCTGGAGAACTGCTTTAAAGCGTTCCTAAGTATGATAAAGATTCTCGTCAAGGTTCTATTTGAAGCACCCTATCTCACTGCAAAGTATCATAGTCTTACAAAACGGAAAGAACAAAATAAGGAATTTTTTGGCTATATCATCCCATGATGTGATTGAATTTACTGGTTTCACATTCAACCACTTTTTTGCTTCCCCAATCAGTGAAAAGAGGAATAACGTCATCCTCACATAGTCTGCATTCATATCTATAGGAATGGATATGTTACTAATATCCAAAAAATTTCACAAGAGGATTTGTATATGTTCATGTGAAAGCCCTGTGAATTGTTCACTGCTAATCAAAAGGTATACCATATTCTGTTTAAGCTCAAAATTGCCACCAGCTGTCGTCTTCTAAAATGAGAAGGTCAATTTGTTAGAAGTGGGGTTGCCACATCCTTAATTATCCCACAAGCTACTTGTTCATCAACCATGGCGGTAGGATTCTCTTAGTCTTCTTGGATTGACAGAATTTGGGGGAGAAGAATTGTTTCTCTCTTTCTTTGGTGAAAGTGTTGCTCAAGTTCAGGGCTGGGTTGAACCAACTCCTGATCCCTTGCCAGCTTTCGACTTTGAAAACCTATTCTAGCAAATACGAAACCAAGACCAAGTGTAAAAAACACCAAAGAAAACTAAAAATAAAACTAAAATAAATAGTTTCCAAATTACAAGTCCTTGGTAATGGTGCCAAAAACTTGACAGTACACACGCAAGTGTACATGGTCTACCAAGTAGTAAAGTGGCCTTAAAGAAAGCCAAGTATCGATCCCCAGGGACTTGAACTAATAACGATTCAATTCTAGTTCCCAACTTAGATTCAATTGGTGAAAGAGTAACTAAAAGAGAGTTTGTAATTTGTAACTATAAAAAAGTGAACACTGCTTGAGAATAAAAGTACTTGAGACAATCAATGGAGTAAGGACCAACGTTAAAGAACTATGAATAATCATACTATGTTATTGAACTTCATTTGTTAACTTCCTTATATTGGTTATTAGTTCATAAGGTTAATTGCATGATCATGGTCTCTCGACCTCTAACTATTTACCTAAGTTGTAAACTATAACTACATCATTGAGCTGGGATGCAATAATTAAGTTTTTTAAACTATCATCCTATGTGTGAATCAAGTAAGGCATCTAAGTGCATACCTGTCCTAGACACTAATTTGAATTCCTTATTTCATAAAAGAATACAAACCATACTTTGTTCATCTCCATATTCTATCTCCCTATTCCCTCTCTCAAGATTAAAAGGTAGACATTTGATATATTTTTTGGCTGTTCAATCCATCAAATAGTTAAATCAAAGATGAACACACAACCAATAATGATGAGAAAATTAAAAGAAATTAATTCAAAACAATAGTACTCATGTTCTTGGTTGTAACCCCGAAAGGGAGGTTTCTAGCCACTCATAGTCATAATCATGATCCAAAAGTTTGAATACATGATATAATCTAAAAGAAAGCTAATGAAATAATCTAAAACCTAAAAAAATATGTAGTAGCAGCTCTTTGATGTTTCAAGATGTCCAAAGATAATTAAAAATGTGTACAATGATGTATTTATAGAACAAGAGTAAGCCAAAACCATGTAGGACAAGGATTCCAATAATTTGAGAGCATGGGAGTAGAGGGGGCACCATCCTGTGTATAGCACTACTCTAGATGGAGAAGAGCCTACTGTAGAGCCCCACTCTAACTGGGGCATCACTATCTTTAGAGCACCGCTATGGATAGGGTATCGCGGGCTCATCACCTCAATACACTAGAAGTTGCTTCCAGGATTTTGGCTAAGTGTTGATCGTCCCATCTTTTGTCCCTTGTATTATGGTGTATTTCTCATGGATTTTCAGCCTTTATATCATTAATATATCACCATTTTCATCTCAAAAATATTCCTACATAATTACTCTACAAATTAGAGATTATAACGACACAATATCCATAACGATGAATCAAAATAACAGCTACGACTAGCCTAGTTCATGTTAATCTTCAACTTACTGTTCCATCTCTACACTTAATCAAATTGAACTTTTCACATTACCAAAAAGTTATTACACTCATAATTACATATTTAAATCATTTTAGAGCCATTTAACATATTAAAATCTAACAAAACCAACTAGACAAGCACCTAGCTCAAGCTTGTAATGCTAATTTCCTCGATTGAACTCTAAATGACTCATTTACATACAAACTTGTTGGAATTCACTTTGAACCATTGTAAACATGTACTTTAACACTTATATACATATTTATCTCATTATTAACCCATATGGAATGCGAATCATCCTCAAAATAAGGCTAAAAGGACTAGAATAGTGACACTAGAATGCATAAATACACCCACCATCAAAGGGCCAGTTTAATAAAAGGTATGGTAAATATCATATAGAATATCTTGGGGCCAGTAAAATTATTTTTATGAAAAATAATAATTGCTTTTTTTGTAAGAAACCTGGTCACAAGTAGAAAGGTTGCACCAAATTTTATTCTTGGATAAAAAAGAAGTCAAAAGTAGGTAATCATCAAGATCTTATTTGCTTTGAGTCACACTTTGTAGATGTCCCAATTAATTCTTGATAGTGAAGCTACTTCTCATGTTGCCATTTCCTTGCAGTGGTTCAAAAATAAAAGAAAGCCAAAGGAAATGAAGTCAAGAATTGGAGTCGCCACAGATGTCCAAGTTGAAGTAGAGTTGATAGGAACTATAGTTTTAGACTTCAAAGCTGGTTATAAGTTTATTCTTGAAAACACTCTTTATGTACCATCTTTTAGATAGAATTTCATTTCTGTTTCAATTTTAGACAGATTTGGTTATGATTTTAATTTTTTTAATGGAAAAGTTAATTTGTTTTTGAACTCTCGAGTTGTTGGTTATGGAATCCTATTTGATGGTTTGTTTAAGATTTCCTTGACTTATAATTTTGAATACAACTCTTTTAATTCTGAAATTATTGTGTCTAAATGGCCAATTTTAAATAAAAAAATTGGGCATAATGTGGCATAGATGTTTGGGTCATACCTCTAAAAATAGAGTTGAAAGATTGGTTAAGTCTAATATTTTACTTTCTCTTGATTTTGGGGACATAGGAACATGTATGGATTGCATTAGAGGAAAGTTAACTAAAATGAGAAAAAAGGGTGTTACTCGTAGTTTTAGTTAGTTGAAAATCATTCACAGCGACATAAGTGATCCATATTCTACTACAATACATGGTTCAAGTTATTTCATCACCTTCATTGAAGACTTTTCTCGGTATACATATGTTTTTCTGATTAAAGAAAAATCTGATTCTCTTGAAATATTCAAAGTTCTAAAAATTAAAGTACAGACACCACTAGGAAAGCTCATTAAGATAGTGCGGTTTGATCGTGGGGGTGAGTACTATGGCATATACACTAACACTGGGCAACAAATGAGACCCTTTGCCAAATATCTACAAGATTGTGGCATAGTTATCCAGTACACCATACCTGGTAGTCCTGACCAAAATGGTGTAGCCGAAAGGCAAAGCCGTACTTTAGAAGACATGATGAGACGTATAATGAGTAGATATAACTTACCTGAGTTCCTCCGGGGTAAAGCTATTAAAACATCCATGTACATTATTAATCATTTTCCTTCCAAGTCAGTTCCCAAAACTCCCTTTGAGTTGTGGACCAATAGAAACCTAATTTAAATCATTTTTAAGTTTGGGGATGTCCCGCTAGGTAAAGATATATAACCCTTTAGAAAAGAAACCAAACGTAGAACCTCACTTTGTTTTTATATTAGTTATCCAGCTCATTCTAAAGGATACAAGTTCTACTGTCCTATGAGGAAAACAAGAATAGTTGTATTTCAAAATGCCAAAATTTCTTGAATTTGATGTTGTAGATAAATATTATTCTCAGAATATTGATCGTGAGCCAATTAAAAGTGTTAAAGTTGTCAGAATTCCTATTAATGTTAACTCAAAATAATTTATGTCTGCACCTATACATGATGAACCTCATTATCATATACATATGTAAGATGATGACTCTGTATCTATGGAAATTCAGGTGTTTGTTATTGAAGAAGTGATTTAGGAACCTATTGTTTTTTATCAAGGGTTTCATAATTTGAAGAGATCAAGTATAACAGGACGATCACTCCTATTGGATGATTATCTAGTATACCTAGCTGAAGGTGGAATTGTGGATCATGTGACCTTTTTTGAAGCTTTATTATATGCTCAATCGAAGATATGGCTTGATGCCATGTCTGAAGAGATGACATCCATGAGTAGTAATGATATATGGGAGATTTCAGAGCTTTCTAAAGGCAAGAAGGTTGTTGGCTGTAAATGGGTCTTTAAGACCAAAAAGGATTTAAAGAAAAATGTTGAACGGTTTAAGGAAAGATTGATTGCTAAAGGACTTACACAATGAGAAGCGGTTGATTATACTGAAACCTTTTCACTGGTGTTATTTATGGATTCTTTTAGGACCATTATGGCAACCTATTTTGATCTTAAGCTACATTAGATGGATGTAAACACATCCATTTTGAATGGTGATCTTAATGAAGAGGTTTACATAAAACAACCCCAAGGTTTTAATGGTAAAGGCAGTGAGCATCTTGTGCGTAAGTTGAAGAAATCTATCTATGGCTTGAAGCAAGCTTTTCAAAAATGGTACTTAAAGTTTGAGGAAATTATCACTTCTACGGGTTTTGTAGAGAACAAGATTAACTATTGCATCTACCTCAAGATAAGTAGCAGTAAATTCACTATACCCACTCTTTATGATGATGATAGTTTACTTACTAGTAATAATTTGGGACTGTTACATAAAACTAAATATTTATTGAATAAAGTGTTTGATATGAAAGATCTAGGAGAGGAATAATTATTCTGGGGCATTGAGATTAAATGATATAGGTCTCATAAGTTATTAGGGCTTTCACAAAATACCTATATTGGTCATATATTAAAAAGATTTTTGATGAAAAATTGAAAGCCTGGAGATTTCCTTGTGATGAAAGGTGATAATTTAAGCATAGACTTGTGTCTAAAAAATGATCTTGAGAAATATTCTATAAAATATTTGTCTTATTCAAGTATTGTTGGAAGCCTTATGTATGTACAAGTTTGCACTCGTCCAAACATTACTCTCATTATCAATGTTATTGGATGTTATCAAACTAATCTAAGAAGAAGTCATTGAGTTACTTCTAAGAAAGTAATGAGGTACTTGAAAAAGATAAGATATTATATGTTAGTGTACAAAAGGGTTGAGGACCTTGAGGTAATTGGTTACACAGACTCAGAATTTGTTGGGTGTCCTGATGATTTGAGGTTTACTTCTGACTTTATGTTCATGTTTCCATTGGGTGCAATATCTTGGAAGAGTATGAAACAAACTCTTACAGCATCTTCCACTATGCAAGAAAAATTTGTAGGTTGTTATGGTGCATCTACCCAATCCATTTGGCTTAAGAATTTTATTTCATGGCTTGTTTTAGTTGATTCCATCTCTAGGACCTTAAGGATATACTGTGACAACAAGGTAGTTGTGTTTACTCAAATAATAATAAATCTTCTTCAGCTTTTAAGCATATTAAAATAAAATATTTGGTTATGAGAGACATGGTGAAGGGGGAGGATATTGTGATTGAACATATGTTCTTTGTAATGACCCTTCAGGTATATCATTCTACCTTGTGAATTTTCTTAGTTGTTTGTACTGACCCTTCAGATTATTTCTTGTGATTTTAATTATTTCTACCATTATAGCTTTTCCATAGCTTCCCTAAGTCATTTATGACTTATTGAAACTGATAGTTTGGTTACCTGGCAGTTCGTTTTGTTTTAAGAACCATTTCCAAATGGCCACTGAGTGAGAACTTCAGTAAAATAATATCGAATGCAAATTTTAACTATGCCAACAGCTCCAAAATATCGATTTTAGGTTGGGTAGACCTTTGGTTTGGGTCCCACTAAACCCAAACTTATTTCGACCTATTGATCAAAAAGTTGAGAAATTGAAAATTCGGGTGTGGGGCTTACATTTGGTGGAAAAGACCTCGGATGGAAAATTTGACTTTTCCAACACATTAAAAACATCAAAATCAGTATGGTTTCATATCTCATTTGCTCATGTTGGACTCCGGATGCATCTCGAGGCCTTTGCCAAAACTTGGAATTTGATTCTAAGTTTCAGCCATTTTTTAGTATAGAGGAGTACCGCGATCGCATGGAACTTGGTGCGATTGTGATGGACACAATCACAGCTAGCATGTGTACATGATCACTACTCTTGAGGGCCTAGGATGGGCCATTTAAAAGCTCTTCTTGGCTAAAAATTGGCCATCTCTTCATTGTCTTGAGCCTCTAAAATCCTAATGCAGAGAGTAGTCTTTATAGTGTGTTTTGGGGATTGATTGGGAGCTTAAACAAATTACATATTCGTGTTTAGCATCGATACTAAGGTAAGATTCCTTTAATTTTAGTGTTAAATTCTTGAATTTCTATACCCAAAACCCCAAATGGCTTGAGGTTTGATTTTAGCCCCAAACATGGTTTTTTTGTACAAATTTCTTGAGGGTTATAACTCCCTAATGGTAGTTGAACAATGGTTGGTCTCAGAAACTTGTTTCTCATATGTGGGACCCACTTGGGTTTTTTTGGTGTCATTTTGGACCCAAAGAACAGTAGTGCAATATGGGTGGTGATATTTTTATATTAATGCATAGATTACGTTTTTGATAGCGTGGATCCTTGGAGAAGCTTTGAGGAAAGGGAAAGGAAAGATTGTTAGTTTGTGAGCTATTGGGACTCAAGGTAGGTTAGGATTACTTGTGTTAGATTAAGCTTTATTGTAGTATAATTGTGATATCTTGATAAGATTAGTGGGGTCTTAGATGTTGAAATAGTGGATGGAAATGCTTAGGATTAGTTGAAACACTTAGGCTATTGAACTTGTTGGGTGTGATATCTAACTCGTATCCTAGAACCTTGGTTAGTTGGACTTGCTACCTCATGAATAGCATGAGAATGCTCTAGTTACTCTAGTAAGACAAAAGTAACTTGTTCACTCATCCTAAGAGTAAGTTGACCTAGATATGCCTAGTTGTGTAATTAGGCTTAGAGGTTTGGATAACTTAAGAGGAATACTTAAGGAAAAATTTTCCTATAGAATTAGTGTGGATTGATAAACCTTTGAGACATGATTTAGGTAACTTAGTCTAATTTCGGGTAAAACGTAGACTTGAAGAAGATAACTTGGGATATTAGAAGAGAAACTTGACCTGCCTTAAGATTGAACTATGTAACTTCATTAGTGACCTTGATACTTGAGAAACGTCAGAATATGCTTTGGTAATATGATGGCTAAACCTGATAAGTGGGTTATTCGTGATGTTGATTTTGGAAATAATATGCATACTTGATGATCATCTTATTGTTGTACTTTGATAGCATTGGAAAGTCTTGTAAATTGAACCTATGGCTATGTTATCACTAATTTTTTGGGCTAGTTTAATATGTGAGCCTTGAATTATGCCATTACTCATATTATTCTCAAGCCTAGTGACTAAACTTATGTTTGTGCCAAAGAATCTCTTTTGTGCTAGTATTATGAATCATGCCTAATAGGAGAGATTCTAGAAAGTATAATCATGGCTTGTAATTGACCATGCTAATAATCATGTCAAGCTCGGTAATGTGTTGAGTGTTTATGCCATTTGAATTTTCATGTTCATCTACTTACTATTATAATGTGTTGATGATGAGTAGTGAGATACTATGATATATCTTTCCTTGCTTTTCTTACACTTTATTGTTGTGGGACTTGTATTTGGTAATGATTCGACTACATACATACATATATAGTGATGTTATGATGAATATTGATGCTATGGTGAATGTTGATGACATTAGGATGCCCGACAAGTTAGGATGATGTATTGATGATATGATAATGCCCAGTAAGTTTAGAGGACATGTTGATGTTATGACGATTCTCGATACATTCGAAGGGTATATTCATGTTATGATGTTGCCCGGTACATTCGGAGGATATGATGATATTATGATGCCTGATACATCCAGAGGATATATTGATGATATTATGATGCTCGGTATATCTGGAGGATATATTAATTTTATGTGTGGTGAACATGTATATATATGTTTATGTGTGATTATGCCTTTATAGGATTACATGTGTGTGTACCTTGAAGATATGATATTAATATTAGGATGTTGGTTATAATTTTTTAATCTTAATCACTTGCTTAGTGGTGTGATTCTCATTAGTGTTAAATGGCGAGTAGAAAAAGAATATGCCGAATAAAGAGTTAAGGAGAATTAGTAGTGGAATCTTGTGTAGAAATAAGCATTTACCTAGTGGGTATGTTTGTCTTGAATAAAGGGATTGACTTAAGAAATATTGCCTAGTTAAATGAGTGAAGTGTTAATTAGTCGACTACTAAGTGACCATTTTACTTGATGACTAGAAGTCTAGAATACTAAGTAATGGACATTGATAGTTGAAATGCGATAACTAGCAAATATGGTTGTTATGTGGTCAATGATGATAATAGGTTAGCATTGGTGATGATCAATGGTATTGATTACTAAAGTATAATGTTGTTGAGTTGTTAAATGAGAAATTGTAGATTATGATGCTAGATAGTAAGATGCATTGGTTGATGAATAGACATGGACATTTGGTTATAAGTAACTTTGTTCCCATACGATGACTTGTGCGCCTATGATAACTAGAAGTAAGTTTTGGACAAACGGCACCTATGGATTAGTATTTCACCATGACAAGATATGGATGTTCGCTATTTATTGAGTAATAGTTAGTATTATCTCATGATTGAGGTTTATGTAAAGAATTGGTTAGGCCATAATAGAGACCCTATAAGGACTAATGGATTAGTAGCCTAATAATAATAAGTGTTGGTTAGTTAATAATTGCTAGATATAGTGTATCGATATCATATATATCTAAATGGATAGATAACTATGGTTATGATTACCTTGGTATATGCTATTTTAACTGCGATAATCGATGATGATTATGGATCTAGGCATATGATCGTTGATGGGAAATATGGAAACCATGGATAAATGTGAGTTGATTTTATATATATATATATATATATATATATATATATATATATATCTTGATACGTTGATGATTTGATCTATTGATGCACTTTTTGGTGGTATGGGAAGCCGTGATAACTTTTCTACATTATGTTCTTTTAGGTGTACTTCCTAGTGGTATAGGACACCGTGGTAATTTTTTTTAATTTACGCTCTAATGGTTATATGTGTGTTGAACTTGGTATTTACGCGATTGAAATTGTATATATTTTGCTTTATGCTTCTAGATCGATAATTTATTTTATATATGATGGTTGTGGTATGTATTGATATGAGATGTCGTATTATTATTCTAGTTGGCTAGTTATTCTGTACAATGATGATGAAGACGATTCAGGTTCAGTTAAATTTATATCATAATTTAACTTAGTCGACTGATGATGCCTACTGAGTACCCATTATTTTGGTACTCATGCTATACTTCTATACCTTTTTAGTGCAGACTCGAGTACTAGTTGCCACTGCTGAGCTGAGGTCGTGCAGTGCTGATCTTTTGGAGAAAGATAAGGTGAGTTCTTGGAGTTTCGAGTCACCCATTTCCTTCCTGTCTTTATTCAGTCTTTTGTATTCGAGACGAATGTATAAGACTATTTAGACTTTGAGTTGTACTATTGTCGAACTTAGATGCTCTTGTACTGATATTGCCAGGCTATGGAATTGGTATCCGTAGTCGTCTGTCTATTGTGGAACATTGTTGTTTATGATTGTGTTTATTTATTGTGGCCCTTGCTGGGCATTTTTACCAAAGTAACCCATTTCCTTAACTTTGAGTTATGGTGTTAGCTTACCTGCTGGTGAGTTTTAGAAGGTTCCATCACGACTCGTGAATTGGGTCCTGACATTGTTGCACCATGTAATATGTTGCACAAGATTTTCTGGTGGAGCACATGTTATTTAGTGCTCATACATGTTGTAACAAAAAATCGCAGTGAAGATTTTTCTATGGTACGCATGTTGATTTTAAGCATACATATTGATATGAAAAAATCTTCTGAAGGACTAACAATGAAATACTCTCAATTTGCAGTCCATGTTGGCTATTTCTAGCTACTCTGCCACACTATTTGGTTTATGTCCACAAAACTTCAATGTCAGTGATTATGGACTGTTCTTGTGTCGTTGGTTGATGTAAGTACTGCTGCAGTTCAATAGTGATGATTTTTCTTGACTAGACCATGTTGGAGATGTTGTTCCACCACTAAATGATTATGGTCACTGTCTATTCATCCCGAGAGTCATTTTCATAAAAATAAATTTTCTAAAAAAAACTTTTCTTTAAAAGTTAACAATGTCAAAGTGGGAGAATGTTTGAATTATTTACTTTATGTGGACTTAACATTAACATTTTATTACGTTAAAGTAAAACAGGTGTAATACCCTAAACTTTCTTTAAGTCAAGTATCGTCTCTAGAAGGTTAAGAAATGACTTACTAAGGAACAAAGAAGTTTCCTTGGTCAAGGTTCTTTGGCGGAATCATTCAGTTGAGGGCGCTACTTGGGAAGCAGAAGCAAACATGCGAGCCAAGTACGCACACCTCTTCTCCGCGAGTTCAGTTCAAGCCGAAGGTATTGTTCTTCCTTAATCTAGCCCCTTTCCAATCAAAGATTCAGCTATATAGCTATCCTTATTATAAATTCATGCATTCGCCGAAGTATTCAAGAGTTTAAAAAGATATAGATTCAGTTTAGCCATTTGTTTCAGCTGTGTATCCTTAGTTTCTCTGTATTCTAAGCCTAACTAACAATATTTGAGGATGAATTGTCCCAAAGGGAAGATATTGTAATACTCCGAACTTTCTTTAAGTCTAGTATCATCTCTAAAAGGTTAAGGAATGACTTCCCAAGTGATTAATATTTTAAAATCGTAAAGAATCTTCCTAATTTTGACTTTTAATCGTGTGGAAAATTGAATTAGGTTTCCAACGATATAAGATTTGCCTAAATTTGATAACCGGGTAAGAAGTTATGGCTAATTTAAGTTATAGTCGTAAAACACCGTCATTTTAGTGTTTAGCGCATCGCGGAGAGGGTTTAATCATCATTTGTCAAATTCCAGCGGGGCTCTCGATGGTGGCGCGTCGCGGAAGACCCCAATTTCCCAATAGTCAATTTCTAGTAGCCTAGCGCGATTGTGGCGCATCGCACTTAAGTTCCAGGTCCCAATCAGTGGGACAACGCGATGGCTCCGTATCGCGGTGACTCCCATATTCCCAATTGTCAATTTCCAGTGAGCCACTGTGATAGTGGCGCGTCGCGGTGGCCCATGAAATCGGGCTCCCAGTTATATTTTTCCAATTACACTAAGGGTTAAAAGAAGGGTATTTTGGGAAATTACCCTACCCCCAATTCATCAAAAAACATAAAATCAATGGCATTACAAAGCTCTTTATGCCCTAAATCCTCATTCTCTTCAAAACAAAACCCTAAGTATCCAAATCCTCTTTCAAAAATCTCAAGAGTTCACCATAGTTTTTATAAATTGAGTCAAGATTCAAGATTCCTAAGTCAAAAGCTTCAACAATCCTCACTCAAGAGAACGAAAAAGAGTCTCAAGCAATTTGTTCATCCAAGTTTATCAATCTAAGGTATGTGGGGTTTGAACAAGAATACTCCTTACGTTCTTGTGCCCAAAATTTGCTCTAATTTACAAAGATACAGAATTTTACATATTTTCCTATGAATTTGAAGTATTAATTTATACCCTATGTGGTTGTTCATGAGATTATGAGATTTTGAATGTTTTAGAAGTTGAATTTTATGAGTATGAGTATATTTTTATGAGTATTGCTGAAATTTTTAGATTTCCAAATGATTTATGCATGTTTATGATCTAAAGTACGAATTTTTTTTAGATGTTTGATCATGATATTGACATATGGGTCATCAAGCCCTATTTTAGAATGTGATTTTGAGAATTGTGGTGCTACAGGCACCTTATGATTAGACTATTATAAAATAATTTAGAAAGATTTGACCCTTTGGTCGCAATAGAGTTGAAATCCACTTTACGAAATGAGATTACAGACTTCATAATTGATTTTCTTATGAAATATGAGATTACTTTAAATAAATTTTCTTAAGACTTTGAGCATAAGATTGTGAGTAGTATTTAGCACCGAGTTGGGTATGTTACTATGGTTTTATACCCCAGAACTACGTGCCACCGTAGGTTGAGATACTTATTTCCACTATACGTGGGTAACTGAGATAGTGATCACTGAGATAGATTGTTCTATTTCGATGGCAAGGGTAGAACAGCCCTAACCTTACGGGGGCTAGTCATGGGACACTATGGATGCTCACATGGTGTATATGTAGGTTAGAAGAACCTCCCAAATAGTTCCCCACTCTTGAAGCAGTTCTTTGAGATAAAATACTTACTATGCAGAATAAAGTTTCAGACTTCATCTAGACTACATGATTTGAGAACAAGAACTAACTACAGTCTTTAGAGTCAAGTGTAATGGCTCATGGAATACAGATTATATGTTTTACTATTCGCTACTTTGTATCTTCAGATTTCAGATTTTTCAAGCTATGTGAGCCACTTACATTTAGCACTACATGATTTTATAACCTGTGATAATATTATTTTATATATTGCATGCACCCCCATATACTCAGTCAATCCTTAAAGTACTGATCCATATATACGTCTGTGTGCTACATTGTCTCATAATGTAGGTTCAGGTGCTCAGTCCCAGTAGCGTCAATGATCCCGAGTACCTTGTCTACATTTCTACAGTGGTGACTCCTATTATTAGTAGTTGGTTTTGTTGATTTCAGTTTGAGCTAGTTGGGGATCTGTCCCAATGGCTCTCTAGTTTTCTTGACTAGTAGAGGCTTTGTCAGACTAGATTATCAGTATGTTTAGACTTCCAATATTTTGACTGTTCGAAAAAGTATTTCCTCGTATTCCATTATGATCATGGTATGACAGTACCATTGTTTTGGTTTATTCATCTCTAAGTAAGCTTTAGATGTAGTAGAAGACTCAAAGGGTTAGCTTGAGGCTACTTGTATCCTTAAGCACCGTGTGACGCTCCAAGATGGAATTTCGGGGCGTTACAACAGGATGATGTTATTAGTTGGTGGACAAGACACAGACTATGTATTCATGCTGATTCCATATGCCCCTGCATCTATTTCATGTTATTGGTATGGTCTGGCAATAGTGTAGGCCTATAGAAGACCTCTGAACCCATAATGGGAGGTGCATTAGGCTAAGGCTTTAAAGCTTATAAATATAAGGTTAGGTCCCCTCTCCTAGATTAACTAAGACGTATTCACATAAGCTATCAGCTGTCATAAGCAAAGGAAAGGAAGACTCAGCCTAGTTCGTTTACGTTTACGTCTTGCTATGGCGGATAAAAGTACGCACCTTTTCTTTCACATATTCTATTACTTTATAGGTGTTCTTGATTTATGTGAATCTTGTTGCATTTCTCTATTAATTTAACAACTACAACAATAGCATCAACAATTCATAGCCCAACATCAACACGTCTTGAATCAACAAGCATAGATCAATGTAGAAATGAAGAAGACAATTAGTGAATTACAAATTCAGAGGGGGCAACTTGCTACAACACTTCCTGATAGGTCTCAAGTTGCTTTGTTGAGTGATACTGAGACACCCAAGAAGGCCATGGCTGTTACTCAGAGAAGTTCACACGACTTTTGAGATCTAGAGCCTCCAAAGAGAAAAGTAGATCACTCGGTAGAGGGCCTTGAAAACTATAAGCATCCACATTTATTTCCACAAAGGCTGATTTCGACCCCGACTCTACTAACAAAGCATGGCACCAACTCTAGTGGCAGAGCCTATGCAAGAGGATAAGGTCAAGAGAAAGGTTGTTGAGCATCCTAAATATATAGTTGAGAGACCTCCACAAGATAGGATTGAACGTAATCACACTCCAATCTATTTATAATTCCCTAAAACCTATTGGGACTCCAGAATTTCAACTCGAGATTCTTTTTTAACATGAAGAACATCTTCATATAAATATTTTATATGCAGACCAGCGATTTGTATACACAATAACATTAACCCTGATAGCTAAAAAAACTAGAAAATTCAATACTAATAAAAGAGCACTTTTCATGGACTAGTTTCTCTATACTAAGAAAGGCAAATAAGAACCTGATGCAAGATTATCAGTCTAATCACCCTCCTCAGCAGCAGCAACTGCCTTTGAGGAGCTACCAAACTTCCGATTCGAAAATAGAAGTTGTGAATGTTGAGGATAACACCGTCAACAACAATCATCACACGCCAAGCAACTTGGCAAACTCCTCATCGTTCCTCACAACTGATTGATGTGTCTTGGCAAAATCCTCTTATTTTTTTTATACTTCAATTAGTTTTGAAGTATGATGAGGAGTTGAGCAAGTTGCTTGGTGATGTGACGATTGTTGTTGGCGGTGTTATGCCCAACATTCACAATCTTCTACTGCCTAATTGGAAGTCTTGTAGCTTTTCAAAGGCGACTGCTGCTGCTAAGGAGGAGCATTAGACTGATGATCATTCATCATGCTATTATTTTCTTTTATTATTATAGAAAAATTAGGCCATAATAACTGCCGTTTTATTAGATAATTTTCTACTTTCTTTAGCTTCCAGGGTTAATGTTAGTATGTATATAAATTAATATTCTTCATAGAAATCCTCATGATTGAAAAATTCAGCTAGTGAAGATGTTCTTCATATAAAATTATAATCTCACATTGACTTGGAGTTCCAATATGTTTTTTTAAGAAATTATAAATGCGTTGAAGTTTGATTTGTTTCACTCCTATCTCAGCCAATTCTCCTTCAAATTATATGTTTTTTGTATGTAAAAAAAAAATTGAGATGTATGTATGGATTGAGTATAAATGGTGTATACACTAGTAATGAATAGGATTAAAAAAATTATTTTTTAACTTAAGTGATTAAAAACTTAAAATAAGTGCTTTTAAATTAAGCAAATAAGTGTTTGAATAGAAGTGCTGAAACTGAAAAAAAAATATGTTAATGTATTTGGTAAATAAGTGTTGTCAATCACTCTTTTGTTGTCAAAATGACTTAAATAACCTTAAAGTTGTTAACACATAATAACGTGAATTATTTATGATTTTTAATTCTAATACTTCAAAAATAATTTCTATTTAAATACACTTTCAACGTAAAGTGATTATGCCTGGTCAATTTATAATTATAAGTTACTTTTTTATTTTTAAATATTAAAAAATAAAAATTTTAAGATTTTTTTATATAAATATAGTATTATATTGTAATATTGCAAGCTTGTGAACAACAAAAAATCTTTAGGAATGAAACAAACTATTAAAAACAATCAATTTTTAAAATTTAAATAACATGCAGAGATTCTATATAAACGGATAGAGAAGAACTTACCACAAGGAGAAATTTTCTTATGTAATGATGGATTCTCTGAAAATAAAGGAGAAAGATAAAGAGAAAACTGGAGGAAAAAAAAGAAAAAAACGGCAAAAAGAAAAAGAAAGAAAAATCAATAAGGGCTACAAAGTTTAGGGTATTGTTAGAATTAGAAGAAAATATAAGGGATAAAAAAGTAAATGTTTTGATCAAACTTAAAAAAAAATAATCTAAAAAATAAAAAGCTGGGGGTATCTAGTTTCTCAATTTTTGCTTTTTTTTAAATCCACTTTTAGCTTTTTTTAAGCTCTTTTTAATTTTATCAAACACCTAAAAAGCTAAAAAGTGATTAAAAACTAGTTTGACCAGATTTTAATCCTATTCAAACACCCTCTATGTATTATGTGTTTACAATCTAGCTTACCTAATAAGTTTTTATACCAGGTATTAACCTATGTATACAATGGATATATAATATAGTCTACAAAATGATTTACTTATAAATTATCTACAAATACACGCGCGCACACACATATATATTAGTGCATGTAATAAATACAGAATATGGTATAAAAATGGTTTACTTAATCTCTTTTACATCGGGTCATGTACAAACATATTAGTGTATGGATTGTGTATAGAATATGGTATACAAACTGATTTACTTAATCTTTTTTATACCATATTTTATACAAATACGTTTTAGTGTTTCATTTAACATGTTTTAGTATACAAACATGTTTCTAAAATGGGTGTACACAAAGTATCTATGAATCGTGAGAATTTAGAAAATATATTTTAGATTGTATCATGAATGGAATATATTTATAATGTGGTTTGTTATATTTTATATTTGTATAGAAATGTATAGTGACTACACAAATTGGTAAGAAGACAGGGCGCTCACCAAATTTTATATGTTATTAACTATTTTTTTTTTTGTATGAAATGGGTATATGAAGTGGTGTATATGAATTATGATATTCAAGTTGTGATCAATTTGTATGTCTATTTCCATACAGCATGTGCTTATTATTTTGAATCAATGTTTTATCTTACATACCTATGTGTAGAAATAAGATAGAACAAACGCCAACATCTTCATATAAAAAGCGATAAATCTTGTTGTTTTTCAAGAATTATAAAAAGACTGAAAAAATTATTTCGGTTGATGTATAAAATTTGGTTCTTATAACGAAAAAGGTATGAAAGAAAATTGGGGTGAAAGATAAAATCTTTGATTATGTGTGAAAAATTCTTTTTGATTTTTAGAAGATATATACGGAAGAAGTAAAGAAAAAAATAAGAGTGGAGAGAGAGAGGAAGGGAGGGAGAGAGACATGGAATTAACAATAAATTAGGAGGAAAAACAAAAGAAAATCAAGAGTAGCCTAATTAATGGTAAATTATTTACCATATGTGTTTCTTTTACCTTATTTAATAGATTTTGCTACATTTCTATAACTATATATTATGTAAAGTAGAAATTATTGTTAGATTTTGTTATATTAACTTTAAAATATTAAATTTGTTATGAAATATAAAATAAAAAAATAATAGAGAAGAGAGAAAGAGTAATTATTATTTCTTTTGAGGGATTTCTTGATGGATTCTTGAGTGCACTACTAAATAAATAAGGGAAAATCGACCACAAAATCGACCAAAGTGTGTGGTCGGTAAAGTTGTGGTAGGTTTTTAAAAACTGACCACAAGTGGTAGTTTTTTTTTTTTTAAAAAATAAAATAAATATATATATATATATATATATATATATATAAAATTTATTATTATTTTACTAAAATTAAAAAAAATTCAGGAAAAAAAATTGTGTGGTCAGTTTTTTATTAAATTAATTAATTAATTAATTGTGTGGTCAGTCTAAATGAAAGAGTTGATTGCTGCTGCAGCATCTTGGTTTGTGATGTTGTTGTCTTCTCGGTCTTCTTCTGCCCCTCTCTCTGTTCAGCAAGCTCTTCACTGAGTTAAGAAACCGTATTTTGTAGTCTTTCAATGGTTTCTCTATCAACTAAAGATCTAGAGTATGCATTGCTGGACGAACACCCGTATTTTGGGTGATTCAAACCGTCCACTAATTCAACGTCTACTAGCTAGTGATCAATCTGTATTTCATTTTAGTACGCAGTCTCCAACACATTCTCAACTTCCACCCGGACTATAGGCTTTGTTTTAATTACATCCCACCTATTAGACTTGTCATTGCGCAATGGATAAGGATCATAATACACTTGTTTAGCATTTTGTGCTAGAACAAACGGATCGTAAATAGTATACGAGCTATTGTGATTCACTTCAATGATGTTATGCTCCCTATGTACTTTTGTGCTTGGATCAAACCACTTACATCGAAAGAGGATAATTTTTTTTATTAGGAAACCAGCATACTCCAGTTCTAAGATCTCGTGCATGATGCCAAAGTAATCAACATCATCATCACCATTAACTCAAACACCACTATTGTTTGTTTTCCTTGTTCTGGAGTGTTGTTCGGTGAAAAATTTAAACTCATTTACTTTGTATTGGGACATTGCATTAGTTTCAACTGGACCCAAAGAAATATCTCTCAAGTGCTGATCGCATGCGGCTGTATTTGGTGAATGGTGTACCTAAAAATATTATATATATATATATATATATATATAAATATATATATATATATATATATATATATATATATATATATATATATATTAGTTGAGGAATGTCGAAATTTTTAAACTTTGTAGAAATATTAATACATTTACGAACCTCATTTTTAAACCACGTTGCAAAGGATGCATACACTTGATTTTCGTGGAATTAAGTCTTAAATGAACTGAGCATACAACATGGGAAACACAATTAGTTTCTTTAAGGGAATGGGTAAACAAATAAGATATGTTAAAATTTTAATCTCCTTACTTCATAAAGGGCTCAATTTTCGAGCAATTCAGCATGATATACAAAGTTGCTGACTTGCGCTCCGTGGGAGTAAACCGGTGAGGTATGTTCTTTTTAGCCTTACAACCAAATTGATTGAAAATTGATATCGGTTGCAAATGAGGTTCATTCACATCGTACTGATGATGATTCAGTCGGTTTCTTGAACAAGCAATTTCATCACTAAAGTAGTATGAACAAAATTGAGAAGTTTCTCTTGCAAGATATGCCTCGACTATAGATCCTTTCATCCTATGTTTATTTTTGAAACCCCTTTTCAATTTTTCAATTGCCCTGTACAATGTTAAGGTTAGATGCTTAGTATATTTAAAAAAGATATGTATGAATTAAAATATGTTGCAAATGCTTACCATTTGAATGGATACATCCACCTAGTTTGACCTGAACCACCTAACCGAGCTTCGTGCACAAGGTGAATGGGAAGATGTTCCATCACATCGAAGAACGCTAGCGGGAAAATCTTATCCATCTTATTGGTGATAACAACAATATTACTTTTCATTCGCGCCAGATTTTCTTTTTTTATGTGGTGACACATAAGTCCTTGAAGAACAAACTGATCTCTGCTATTGGTTTCTATATGTTTTCAGGTAAACCAATAAAAACAATTGGAAGTAATTGTTCCATGAAAATATGATAATCATGGCGTTTCATTCCATGCAAGATTCTTTATGTCATATCAACCCTCTTTCCCAAATTTGAGGCATATCCATCGGGCATCTTCAAACTTTGAACCCACTCACATATTTGACACTTTTGGTCCAACTTGAATGTAAAACTAGCCTTAGGCTTAAGAATATTATCGTTTGGTCCTGCTGTAAGTGTAATTCTCTGCGGTTGTAATATTCTAGTAAGTCAAGTCTGGCCTTAGGATTATCCTTTATTTTGCTTGTGACATCCATAACTGTGTTGAACAAGTTGTAAAAATAGTTCTTCTTAGTATGCATGACATCAACATTATGTGTAATAAAATTATCTGGCCAATATTCTAACTCCCAAAATATACTTTGCTTAGTCCAGTTATGCGAAACACCATATCCATCAAGCCTGTACAATCGTTCCTTACTGGCTTTAGGAAAATCCTGAACTATTTTCTAGACGTCATGACCAGACAGCCTTGGAGGTGGACCATCATATTCCCTTCTATTCCTTTTGAATGCATTCTTAAGTCTCCTAAATTCATGATCAGATGGCAAGAAACAACGATGATAATCAAACCATGAATTTTTTCTGCCATGTCTCAATGTGAAAGATTTTGTTTTTTCCATGCAGTATGGACAAGCCAGCTTTCCAGTTGTCATCCACCCAGACAACATTCCATAAGCAGGAAAATCATTAATAGTCCACATTAGATATGTACGCAGATTGAAATTCTGTTTAAGAGAGATGTCCCAAGTTTCAACCCCCTCATGCCATAAAATTTAAAGTTCATCAATCAAAGGTTGCAAGTAGACATCTATTCCGCTTTTTAGATTACGCGGGCCAAGAATAACATAATTCAAAAATATATAGGGACTAATCATCAATAGTTCAGGAGGAAGATTATAAGGAGTGATAAATACAGGCCAACATGAATATAGCACACCATCAACTGAAAAAGGAGAGAACTCATCCGCACATAATCCCAATCGAATGTTTCGTGGCTCAGCTTCAAAATCTGGATAGAACCCATCTGCACACCTTCAATAAATTCCTCCCTAATACCTATTCTATTATCATTGTTCCATTGATATATCCATCTATAATCAGGATCCATCTACGCAATCGTTCAGATTCAACTAATTAGATCAAGTCACAAAAATTTAACCATTTTCAAGCAACTAAGTCACCAACCAAACCACATTCAAAACAAAAAAATTCTCTTTGAAGTTCCTACACTTAATCATTTTCAAGCAACTACGTATCAAAACAAAATCATATTCAATACACAAAATCCCCTTCAAAGTCCCTAAACTTAACCATTTTCAAGCAACTAAGTCACCTACCAAACCACATTTAAAACAATAAAATTTCCTTTAAAGTTCCTACACTTAACCATTCTCAAGCAACTAAGTCACCTACCAAACCACATTCAAAACAAAAAATTCCCTTTAAAGTTGTAAAAAATTCCCTTTAAAGTTCCTACACTTAACCATTTTCAAGCAACTAAGTCACCTACCTAACCACATTCAAAATAAAAAAATTCCCTTTAAAATTCCTACACTTAACCATTTTGAAGCAACTAAGTCGCCAACCAAACCACATTCAAAACAAAAAAATTCCTTTTACAGCTCCTACACTTAACCATTTTCAAGCAACTAAGTCACCTACCAAACCACATTCAAAACAATAAAATTTCCTTTAAAGTTCCTACACTTAACCATTCTCAAGCAACTAAGTCACCTACCAAACCACATTCAAAACAAAAAATTCCCTTTAAAGTTGTAAAAAATTCCCTTTAAAGTTCCTACACTTAACCATTTTCAAGCAACTAAGTCACCTACCTAACCACATTCAAAATAAAAAAATTCCCTTTAAAATTCCTACACTTAACCATTTTGAAGCAACTAAGTCTCCAACCAAACCACATTCAAAACAAAAAATTCCTTTTACAGCTCCTATACTTAACCATTTTCAAGCAACTAAGTCACCTACCAAACCACATTCAAAACAAAAAAATTCCCTTTAAAGTTCCTACACTTAACCATTTTCAAGAAACTAATTCACCTACTAAACCTCATTCAAAACAAAAAAAATCCCTTTAAAGTTCCTACACTTAACCATTTTCAAGCAATAAGTCTCAAAACAAAACCACATTCAAAACAAAAAAATCCCCTTTAAAGTTCCTACACTTAACCATTTTCAGGCAACTAAGTATCAAAACAAAACCACATTCACTTCCCCTTCAAAGATCCTAAACTTAACCATTTTCAAGCAACTAAGTCTCAAAACAAAATCACATTCAAAACAAAAAAATCCTCTTTAAAGTCCTTAAACTTAACCATTTTCAAGCAACTAAGTCTCAAAACAAAACCACATTAAAAAAAAATCCCCTTTAAAGTTCCTAAACTACACCATTTTCAACCAACTAAGTAACCTACCAAACCATATTCAAAACCAAAAAATTTCCTTTAAAGTTCCTACACTTAACCATTTTTAAGCAACTAAGTCACCTACCAAACCACATTCAAAATAAAAAAAAATCATTGAAAGTCCCTAAACTTAACAATTTTCAAGTGACTAAGTCACCTAACAAACCAGATTTAAAACAACAAAATCCCCTTCAAAGTCCCTAGAATTAACCATTTTCAACCAACTAAGTCACCAAACAAACCACATTCAAAATAAAAAAAAAAACATCTTCAAAGTCCCTAGACTTAACCATTTTCAAGTGACTAAGTCACCTAACAAACCACACTTAAAACAACAAAATTCCCTTCAAAGTCCCTAGACTTAACCATTTTGAAGTGATTAAGTCACCTAACAAATCACATTCAAAACAAAAAAATCCCCTTCAAAGTCCCTAGACTTAACCATTTTCAAGTGACTAAGGACTTTACCATTTTCAAGTGACTAAGTCATCTAACAAACCACATTCAAAACAACAAAATCCCCTTCAAAGTCCCTAGACTTAACCATTTTCAACCAACTAAGTCACCAAACAAACCACATTCAAAATTAAAAAAAAAAAACCCTTTAAAGTCCCTAGACATAATCATTTTCAAGTGACTAAGTCACCTAACAAACCACATTCAAAACAACAAAATCCCCTTTAAAGTCCCTATACTTAACCATTTTCAAGTGACTAAGTCACCTAACAAACCACATTCAAAGAAAAAAATTTCCTTCAAAGTCCTTAGACTTAACTATTTTCAAGAAAAAACCACATTCAAAACAACAAAATTCCCTTTAAAGTCCCTAGACTTAACCATTGTCAAGCAACAAAGTGACCAAACAAACCACATTCATATCAACAAAATCTCCTTAAAAGTCCCTACACTTAACCATTTTCAAGTGACTGAGTCACCTAACAAACCACATTCAAAACAACAAAATCCCCTTTAAAGTACCAACCAAATGATACAAGTTCAAGTTCACAATACAAGAAACAAGCAACAACAAGACCAACAAGATGTCAACAACAATGTTAGTGAATCGAACAAGGCCTCACACGGCTTTACTAGACTTTAATATGAACAATAACAAGAAGATAACAACAATGCTAGTGAATCAAACAAGGCTACACATGGCTTCACTAGACTTCAATATGAAAAATAATAAGATTTCATTATAACAAATTAGAGAGAAGTTAACTTACCTTAGCTTGGCCTAAATTAAAGTGAAAGAGATAAGCGGTCACCGAAAAAATAATAAATCAATCCTTTTACTGAATTCGGATTCTGTTAAACGGTAACATCAAATTCCAAGCAACCCATTAGGCTAGTAGAATTAAAAAAACTTGATCATTACGCAAAATAACAAAAATCTTGGCATCCTTATTTTCTCATATTTTTGCTTAAAATCACCATACACAAACCACCAACATACTAAAACTACAATGGAGTATCAATAAAAATAAACCCTAAATTACTTGCAAAAACACATAAAGAGGGGAACTTTTATCTAAAATTGAATCTCAAACTAACTAAAAGGAAATTTCTTGAACAAAAATGGAATCGTGAACTAACTAAAAGGAAATTTCCAACTAAAATATGTATTGAATCATAATAACTAAAATTGAATCTTCAACTAACTAAAAGGAAATTTCTTCAACTAAAATAGAATCTTGAACTAACTAAAAAAAAATTTTTTGAACTAAAATTGAATCTTGAACTAACTAAAACTAAATTTTCATTACTTTTTTAACTTTCAACTAACTAAAATTATGTAACGAAGCATAATAATTAGCACAAATATTAAAAATATATAATTTGAGCTAACTAAAATTACTGCCAAAGAAATTTTAGTTACTACCAAATATGAAAAATATATACTTTGAGCAAACTAAAATACATACTTTAGCTAGTATCTAACAAGAAAAATAAAGATTTAAAGTTTTTGTAACTTACCGGAGCTAGGGGCGGCAGAAATCGACGGCAATATCATACACACACATATACACACTATCAACTATATCAAGTTCTAAATACGTACTATATATATCACACATACATACACAAGTATATTACTATCCAATAAAATAATGAGATGTGTTTGTTATACATACTCAGATGAGTGATCGATTAATTATATTTGATTAGCTTAATAAACTAGGTTTTGACTACATCGTTCTTCAATCGATCACTACATCATATATAAATATCCAAAATTATATATATATATATATATATATATATATATGTACAGATATATATATATATATATAAACTTTTGAATTCGTACTATATATATCACATCCACAAGTATATATTACCTTATAATAGAACACGTTCATTATATTCTGATAAATTATTGGTTATCTTACATTATGATGCCTGTAAATACATACTATAAAACATTGCCTTTCAAATACGTACTATAAAGATCAGTTTTCATCTTTCAATTACGTATACGGCAGATTTCAGTGGTCTATCTCAACGGTATGATATATGTGTGTATATATATATATATATACACACATATTCATTATATAAAGATTATGCATGTTTAACGTCATTTAATGTATGTATGAAGGAAAATATTTATTTTATATATTGAAATATAAGTAAAAGATAAAGATTACGTTATACAAAATTTATATATTATATTTTTTAGTGTAAGTTTTTTACGTTAGATTGATTAGTTTTATTATTATTATATTGGTTATTGACCACATGTAATCAGTATAATTTTAAAAAATAATAGTGTATTAGATTATTTTTTAATAAAGTAAATAGATTATATTATATTATATATGTAATATATTATTTTTACTAATAACAATAATTAGATTATATAAAGTTAATATAAGATTATATAATTATTTTATAAAAATAATTATGTAGTTTTTATCTTTTTTTATTTCCAAAACCAACCACATGTGGTTGGTTTTTAAAATTTTTATTAGTATTATTTAAATTAAAAATAACCACAAGTGGTCATTTTTTAAATTTTATTTTATTTTGTGATTCAATAAAAACTGACCACAAGTGATCGGTTATTAAAAATTAGTTTTTGTTATTTTAAATAAAAACCGACCACAAGTGGTCGCTTTTTTAAACATTTTCTTTTTTAATAAATTTTAAAAACTGACCACTTTTTAAAAAATTAATTAAAAATAATTTTTAAAAACCGACCACTTGTGGCCGGTTTTTCAAAATATTTTTAAATTAATTTTTTTTTAAAAAAATCGACCACTTGTGGTCAGTTTTGTTATTTTTTTAAATTTAAAATTTGAAAATATATAATAATTAATATAAAAATAATTGTAATATTTAATTTGATATTTTATAATAATAAAGTGACCACATGTGGTCTCTTTTTTTAATAAAAAAATTTTTAAAAAAATTATAAAACCGACGACAAGTGGTCGATTTTTTCTGACCACTTTTTGTGGTCGATTTTGGGTGGTCGGTTTTTCCAGTTTTTTTAGTAGTGGTAGTCCAATTACAATGAATGAAACACCCTTTATTTATAGGGGAAAACTAATATTGGGGTTTCTAACCTTTCCATAAATAGACATTCACTATATATGGAAAAGTAGACATTCACTAGATATGACAATATATTTATAACACTCCCCCTTGAATGTCTAATTGCTAGATAATGTGCTTCGTTAAAACCTTACTACAAAAAATCCAGTGAAAAACAAAATCTCATGAAGGAAAAAGAGTACACATCTCTAACAATACGCATATCGGTTGCCTCATTAAAAACCTTACAAGGAAAATTCAGTGGGATAAAACCTCATAGGAGAAAAATAGTACACTGCGTATTAACTCCCCCTAATAAGAACATCCTTGAAACTTTGCATCCCGATCTTGTGCACCATCATCTTAAAAGTCGCAATTGTAGGAGACTTAGTGAATAAATTAGTCACATTATCATTTGAACGAATCTTGTGCACTCTAATGGCACCATTCTTTTGAAGCTCATGTATGTAGAAAAGCTTTGGTGAAGTGTGCTTTGTTGTATCTACTTTTATGAATCCTATCTTAAGTTGTGCTATGAATGCTGAATTATCTTCGTATAAAATTGTGGGCACATTCTCATATTTCAAATCACATTTTTTTTTGAATGAGATATATCATGGATTTCAACCATACACATTCTTGGCTTGCTTCATGAATAGCTATTATCTCAGCATAGTTCGATGAAGTGGCTAGATAGACTGCTTTGTATATCTCCAAGATATGACAATATTCCTATATGTGAACACATTGTCTGTTTGAGACCGAGCGTTATGTGGATTAGATAAATATCCAACATCAGCATGATCAATAAGATTGGGTTTACAATCGTTAGAATAAAATAAGATAATGTATTTTATCTCATTTTGATGTCTCCTAGTAATAGCATAACTCTACCTTGCTAACAAATTAACCGAAAAGTCTATATCAGGCCTTGTGGTATTTGCAAGATACACGAGTGCACTAATTGTACTAAGATATGGTACTTCATACCCAATCGAAATCGGTATATTTCTCATTTTGAAAACTCTCCAAGAGTTTTAATAAATTTCAAGCTATAAGCTTGTACAATATAAGGATTATAAATAAGTTTCCCAGAAACTTTTATATGCCTCAAACACTTTGAATCCTTAAAAAGTATATTCAACATTTCATGAGTGATATATTCAAGTGTTTGGACTGCAAATCAAATAAGTGTTATGCTTACCAAGATGCATCCTTTCATGTCACTTGATAAATATTTCTACGTCAGCCCACTTAAATAAACGTAGAATTTACGTCCTCGTAATCTTTTACAATATTATGCCAATATTGTATCAAAGATATTGATGATATATTATTTCACATCGGTTCACAAGGTAACATAATATTTTGAGATCTCATCACTTCATTATTTTCAGGTACTTGAACATCTCATAAGGTTTCATGAAGTGTCATGCCGTAGGCTTTTGAAGAGCACATTACCTTCTTATTATGGTCATTTTTTTCTTATCCATTTCAAGGATTATTTCATTTGAAATCGATTGGCCTAACATGCATTATGCATGCATAGACTTTGTCCTTTAGGGACACAAAAATAGGAGCACTTGCAGCTTAAACATGAGATGCTTTCAGCATTTGACTTGAATTATCTTTTGAATGAAGATCTGATGATAATTCCTAATATATTTCATAGTTGCTTATAATCTCCCCCTTATGTTAGGAAAACTAACACACATCCTCCATCTTCTTTAAGGAATCCATCTTTGTGCATCATAGTATGTTCATTAATCGTATACCGCACATCAGAACTATTAGATGAACAATGTGTGGTTCCTAACTCAGAACCAACTTTGAGGGGAGTTAATCATATTTTATTGGTTTGATGCATACAAGTACTTTTGTATATAATATTTCAAACCAATACATGGAGCTTTAATATTTCAAACCAATACATGGAGCTTTTGTTCTCATTAGCAATGATTCAGCTATTTATCGAAGACATTTAATGCCAAACCATCATTATCAAGATGCATTATCTTGATTACACAATCTGAAAATTATGCTCTTAACTCAATTTTATTGAGCAAGCAACTTTATGAATGTCAAACTGCAGGTTGATAATAAACTCACATGTGGTCATCTTATATCAATGCATCTTAATAGATCACATGATAGGTGAACGGGCCCATATTCACCTTTTATACTTTTCAGATTTAAGGGATCCAATCCGAACATTAGTTAGTCCAACCAACTTATCATGAGGACAAACAACATTAAAAGTAATGAATATTTTTCTAATTCTTCAATATACGTTCAATACTCAGTATGCACATCTTTGGAATATCACAATCGTTCATGTCAATTTATGAACTTGTTTGTACTAGTAAACTCCAAGTTTACTATGACATGTACTTTTTACTTTAGTAAATTTCAGATTTACTACTACAGGAATAAATTTCAAATTTACTACTTCAGAAGTAGATTTCAAAATAACTCTTCTCAGTTATTCTGCCTCATTCAGAGGTGAGTTGTGATACCATCACAATCAAGTGCACGTTTTCATTAATAAGTTTCTCATTCCCAAAGAATGGAATATAACTGTTCCTTAATCCTATCAAATTCTGATAACTTATAACATCTTTCATGATATTTCTACTTCAGGAGAAAATCGAGTCATATATCATATATTGCTACCACATTCACTTCAAAAATGGAGCAAATTGTCATCTTTCAGACCTATCATATATCGCTACCACATTCACTTTATGGAACGGAGCATATTCAATGGACAAGTTTCTTGATTTTTCATCAAAACACATTATTTTGCCTTAGCTATTATAATATCATCAATATGGTGCATTGAGATTCAAACTCAGCATTTTATCCATATAAAGGCATCTTGGGCATAAATCCATGGGACTTGAACTCAAAATCTTATCATTATGGTGCATTGGAAGTTTTATCCCAATGTCTTACTCTCTTAATTAGGTGAGACTTAAATTCATTATCATATCTTTTAACAATATTGTTCTTCATGAACAAATTTAAAGAATAAGTGGTTCCAAATTAATTATTTTTCTCAAATTCAACAATAATTATATTATTAGTAGCAAAAAATAAATAACATAAAGAGTTACTAACCTTTAAATTACCTTTAGATTTATAATCTCACATTGTTTGACAGAGTCTCGTGCTGATAGCGTGTTATAAAATATTAAAGAACAAAGAAGAAGAGTGAAGAGAGAATAGAGAGTAATTCTTATTTCTCTTGAGGGATTTTTTTGATGGGTTCTTGAGTGGTCCACTTACAATGAAAGAAACCCCCTTTATTTATAGGGAAAAACTAATCTTGGAATTTTTGACCTTTACATAAATAGACATTCACTATATATGGTAAAGTAGACATTCACTATATATGACAATATATTTATAACAAACTTTATCTATTTTTCCCAATTATCAATATGAATAAACCTAAAAATGTTATATCAGCACATAAACAAATTTGGGTTGAAGCCTATGAATATTTTTGTCTCCATCCAGACAAATAGAAATAAATGGATAAATTGTATAAATAACCCTTATAATGAGTGACTTTATTTTTTTGTCCCTCATAAAAATGGTTTTAGAAAAGAAAATTTTTCATAAGTAGCAAACTTATAGATATAATTAGAATTTTTATAGCAACTGTTTCATAATTACGAAAAATAGCAAGTTGTACTTTTTTATAAAAATGTTGCTACTAAAATATATATACAACAAGATTTACCGTTCTTTTACTCAAATCAATCGAGTTAAATAAGGAAGCAGTAAATTCATTTTTCATAAATTACTCTTATTTCGATTAGTAGATTTTTGTCCAAGTCAAACTCAATTATGAAATATTATTATCTTCATGATCTTCAAAAATTCAAAATAAAGCATCATTACTGTTTTTTTCTCTCTTTCACTCTCTTATATCTATAAATTTTTTTCTTGTTAGTTTTTTTTTTTAATTTTTTTTTATCGTTTTACTTTTTTATTTTGATTTCTTTTTTATTTTCACTTTATTTTCTCTCTTTTATTTTTCCTGTTTTTTTTTCCTCTTTCGATTTCTTTATTTTTTTTCCTTTCTCATATATTTTTTTCTTTTCCTATTCTCATTCTCTTCTT